>NW_021318619.1:160983-172049 GCF_001605985.2 Dendrobium catenatum | reverse complement strand
CACGTTGCATAGATTCATTGACCATTGACTGATATGGGTTTGATTGACTGACATGCATATTGATAGCATAGCCGTGCTTTGATCTCAGTTATAGGTATTAGGTGACCTGCTGGGCTTTGTAAAGCTCATTTATGTGGTTGATATTTTCAGGTCAGGGCAAGGGAGCAGAAGATAGGAATTGATCCAGATTTTTAGGTTTTTGTCTTTTGATGATTTTGATTCTTTTGTACTCAGGATAGATTTCAGTACTGGTGATTGTAGTGTAGTTCCTGAGTATTGTACATGACCTTTTAAGATATGAATCGACTTGTATATTGATGTTTTAAATTTTATAGATGTTGATAGACTGTTTAATTGAAGGTTTTATATAACTCTGGTAAATTGTTTAAAATATAGATTGACATTCTTTCCAAATTAGATCTTGGGGCGTGACAACCTGACCCAGAAACAACACGAAAAATTCATCTTCGACTCCACCCGGGTAGCAAACGGATCGTGTTCGGGTTAGAGAAACTGACCCGATTTAGGTTTCGGGTCATGTTCGAGTCAACCCAGAAAACACGAAGATGACCCAATTTCAACCCATTAAATCGAACTTGGTCGCTCGAGTTCACTGCTTCGCCCGAATAAATGAAACCGTGGAATTAGGTTTAGTGGGTGAAGCCTTAAATTACTTATCTAGTTATCCCATTCCGTCATTCGGTTCGAAACTTTGAGTTCGCCAATTCGCCTTTGCTCTATCTGTGACTCTGCGTGCTGGAGAGTTGCCCTAGTTTTCCACCTTTCCTCTTCCTTCTTCGTGATTTAGTGGTTGTTGTTTGATCAATTTCTCAAGAATCGCAAGTGATGAATTCTGATTTTAAGTCTCCTTCTCCCCTTGAAGTCTCATTCTATCCCCATCTCGTCACATATTGAGAACCATAATTCCATTTGATCTTTTGGATATAATGTGATGATAGGATGATTGCTTGGCAAATGGTAAGATTTTTTCTCTTTATTATGAGTTTCTCATTTCTCAAGCTGAAACCCTAGGTGATGGTTTCGTTATTAGCAAACCCTATAATTGATTTATCAGTTATTTCCTTTATTCTTTACTGATTTTCAAGATTTTATTTATGTATGATTACATGATTAACAATTTTTTTTTCAGTTTAACCGAAATCCCTTTCACCCTATCGCTCTGTTCATGTTCGTTGTCGTTATGTAATTGATTTTTAATTGATTTTAGGCTTTTAGCTTTGTTTAAGGCTTTAAGTTATTTCTTGTGGACTGTGGAATGTGGGGTGACCTATAGGCTATATCCGTGTGCTGTGCCACTATGGTCCTGAGGAGTATGGAGTCACCTATGGTCTTGTAGGTTGTACCCGTGGGCTTTTAGCTTAACCATTTAAATTGTATTTAATGTTAATGTTGTTATTGTCATAGATTTTTATATATTGTTGTTGTTGGAGGGTGGAGCCATGTACTAGTTTGTGTCTTTGTGATTGAATATATTTTTATATAATGTTGTTGTTGAATAGATGGAGGATTCTAACACGGTGGTAGAAAGCACTCCATTCATTGAGAATGTACAAGTAGGAAATGCTCCTATTTTAGTTGACATTGAAAAAGATGATGATGATTAGTGTAATATTATTGAAAAAGATGGAGATGATCTGTCTTCTACTAAGAAAAGATGAAGAATGTGTTCAACAGTTTGGGATTATCTTTGTCGTGGTCTCCATAGTTGCTTCAGAAAGTGCATTCAGTAACAGTGGTAGAATTTTGGATAAATATAGAAGTGTTTTAAAACCTGACATTGTTGAAGCCTTAGTGTGTAGTAAAGATTGGTTATATGGAGATAATGGTAAATGTTCCAAAATTTTATGTTAACTTCTTTTCTAACTTCATGTTTAAAGTATATAAGTAATATGTTTTTTTTGTAGTTATGAATGATCCGGAACTTAAGGGTGTAACTGAGGACATCATGAACTTGGGTATTACAGAAATTGACATCGAGGATGCCAAATGTTCAGCTAATAGAGTTGCCTAGTTGGTGTTGGGGAGTTGGAAGGAACTTTTATTATTATTTTTTTTTAATGAACTGTTTGTTGATTTGTTATTCTGGAATCTGGATGGTCATTGCCTCGCTGGTTGCTCATTGCTGCATGTCTCTATTGTTTTTTAAATGCTGGTTGTGAATTTGTGATTTCCTTGTTGAGCTAACTTGATTGGCTAGTTGGCTGTTGCCTTTTTTGGTGCTGTTTAGTAACTGGTTGGATGTTGCTGATTTTTGTTCTCATTAATTTGTCAAAGTTCACTTGTTCAGTCACTGGTCGGCCTTGTTGGGTGTTGTTCAGTCACTGGTTGAGTAGTTGGCCGTTGTTGTTGCTATTGTGTTTTTTGTTTTCTATTTTATGTTTTTTTTTAATTCTGAACAAAAAGTGAGGCTGTTGGCTTCTTATAATATGATATTCTGATGCTTAATGAATTAATCTTTTTGATGAATTAAGGTAAAGGCTAAAGGGTATAACGATGAAAGCTCAAGCAATAATGAAAATCCTTCTAAACAGAAAGTGATAGCTGTCGTGTGTTGGTTAATACTATTGTAACCGGGTGGCATTTGCGTTAGCTAAATGTCTAAATTCAAGAGCATATACTTTATTAATTCATTGATACTACATTAATTCATTAAGTTTAATGCAAATTGCCGCCTTGTATGATAATAGTTAGAAAAATCAAATATGTTGGAGACTTCGAGGGTTTACCTGAGCTAATTAGTTAAAGTTTCTAGGTATACAATTATGCAATCTCAATATCTCATTATTTGGAATTTTATCATTTCTATTTGTTTATTACTTTGTAAATTATTTAGTTTGTACTTTGTAGATTGTAATTTGTAATCAATGTAAAATATAAATTGCCAAATTAAATTTTTATAGTAATCTTTCACTCATTGTTTGTTTGTTTTGCTTTGATTTTGCCAAATTTTTAAAATTTTCATGGATTTAACATTTTCCGTGTATGGTCATATTGACCCGAATCTGATCTGGGTCAGGTTCGGGTCCAGAATTGACCCTTAACCTATTTCGGGTTGTGTCTAGGTCGAGTTAGATACAGCAGGATCAAATTCGGATCCGACCCGAACACGACCGATGACCCGGTTAGGAAAATAGAGGTATTAGATTTGACGTATGTTAAGAAGGGTAGAGGCATCCCTAAAAAGACTTGATTAGAAAATATTAGAAATGACATTTCTTTATTAGATTTAATTGAGAATTTGACTATTAATAGGACACAATAGAGATAAAGGATCATGTAGCCGACCCCGCGTAGTTGGATTAAGGCTTGATGATGTTGTTGTTGTATATAATAATTTTAAAAATATTTATATATTATTTAAATAACATAAGAATACATATATATCAGAAAATAGTAAAACAACTTATATTATATTATGCATATATTATAGGATAAATTTTTAAAATGAGATCGTTTAATAAATTTTTTGGCGAAAATAAAATAAAAAAATATATATTACTATGGTTTAGATAGTGGGGACACAGATGAGACTGACCAGGTTGCGGGTTGAGAGGGATAAGGTGGTTGTGGGTTTGGAGCTGGAACGAGTTTGGGGAAGGCGGGTCGGGACGGGCCCAGAGTGCCCACAATTTCCTTTCTTCACGACTAGCCAATCAATTCCTATCTTTTTCCACTAGCGGGTGTGCTTGAGACCGCGTGTGGCAAGAGCTTGGGTGAACACGAGTCGGGGCTCGAGTGGGGATAGCTCAAGTGCTAGACGTTTCACAAATTGGGGGTCGCACGTGCTGGTTCATTTAGGAAGGGGCAGTTGATTTGTTTCACCTACTTCCTTTTAATTTAAATTATATATAAAAAAAATCATATAGTTAAGAAATTTTTTTCAAATTTTTTTATTTATTTCTAAATTTATATTTAGTAATATGTACTCACACATTTGTCTATTGAATTAAATTAAATTAAATGAGAATTCTATTCTGAGATAAATTTTTCTTCTCAAATTATTTCATCAATCATATGATTCAACAACACAAATATACCTCATCCATACATTACTTCACAAATAGTTTATGTCAAAATAATGTAATTATACAGCTTAAATTAATCAATAGCATCAACCTAACTTTTAGCTAAATTATATACGAACAAGATGAAGGATTAGGCATCATTATATAGTTCAAGAATTTATTTTCAATTATCTTAATTTTTTTTTCTTTGCGGAATTACAACATAATAAAGATTATCAATCAGGTAATAAATTTACTAACCAATTAATCTAAATATAGTTATATCTAATCTGACTGGTAGCTAGCCTGTCGCTAGGAGTTATGACGATTTGCCAGGCCGTACGAAGGAAAACGAATTGTCATTCGCTATGAAAGAACAAGAAAACGATTTGACAACCATGGCCAACTGCTGCCTTGTCGGCAGCTCAAACACGAACCGACACGTAACAAAACCCGCCTGGCCTGGCAGCTCAAATGCGAATTTCGACCCTACGGGTCAGATCGATGGTCACGTCAGAGTTAGTCGTTGAATTTTTATTTTAAATTTTGTTTTAGCCTTAAAAAATTAGTAACCCATCAAATTTTAAAACTTTATCAGATATTATTTGTATGGCTGGAATGGAACCTGAGAGGGTGGAGGCCATGAGATGAATTGCGTGTGGTGGTGGTGGTCGACAGTGCGGGATGGCTGGTGTTGGTCAAACGAGCTTGCTTGCGACTACTGTTAATGCTCAAAATTAGGCAAGTTTATAAATTTAACCAAAAAATGAACAAAAATGTTTTGCGTTATATTTATTTTACTTTACATTGTATTCATATTTCTTCATGTCAAATACTAATATTTTCAAAATTACTATTTTAAAAATAATTTACACCCATTTTAATTTCAACTAATACCAATTAAAATATAAATTTTTTAAAATTTAAGCTTGACATATAATTATGTCAATTTAATTAAATATTAATTAATTTTTAATTTAAAGGTAATAATTTTTAAATTACCTAATTAATAGTTTAAATTATATATATAATGAGAAGGCTCAAAACATGAATTTGGATGAACCAAAAGCTTATGGGGATGACATAAGAATGACCATTTAGATAATTCTATTAGGAGTGAAACAATTTGGATAAGGGAAACAATGATGACCAATACCTTGAAGATAGAATTTATTCCGTTAAGGAGCATGCTTTAGTGGACTCGGGTGATCTTTGTTTGGGGGGAGAAAGTAGTTCATGAACTAAATCAAATTACTACTTGCTCTTTGTTTAATCAAGTAAATGAGGATAATAACTTGGGTGACGAAGATCCTTTACATTATCTAGAAAATGTTCAGATTGTTTATGCTTTAAATCAAGTTAATGGTGAGAAGTGTGAAAATGGATATGATCATGCTCCTAAAAATATTTAGCTGACTAGTGGGGATAAGGTTGATGATATGGAGGAAGGGGATATTGTATCTCATGATAATTTCTCTCCTAAGGATGCTCTAAGGGGTAATACTGTTAACTCTATATCATCTCCTAATGGTAAGGCTGAAAATAATGAGGAAGGTTATACTACAATTTCCAAAAAGAAGGATAAGAACAATAAGAATATGTCTTACAGCACCTCAAGGGTCACTAGAGCTTCTAACCCATCTATTAATGGTTAAAGCATTGTGTGGAATATTAGGGGTGTGGGGGGTTCTCTATCTAAGGATAAAATTAAGAAGTTATATAGGATTCACGATATTCACCTTCTTGTTTTAATTGAGCTTTTAATTTATGATGTTAACAAGGATTATGTTAATAAGAAGTTAGGTTTTGATTTAGCTTTTGGCAATTGTTCTAATAAAATTTTGGTTTCGTGGAAGCATTTTATTTGTTTAGATATTATCATGATTTCCCCCAAATGTATCATACTAAAATTACTTTTAATCAATTCTCTTGTTATACTTCATTTGTTAATGCTTCTTGCTCTAGTTTAGGCAGAAAAACTCTTTGGAACCAACTCATTTATTTCTTATCTTTTATTATAGCCCCCTGGTTAGTTGGTGGGGATTTTAATTATGTTACTAATGCTTCTAAAAAATAGGAGGAAATCTACCTAATTATCAAGCTATAGATGATTTTAATGACATGATCTTGAATTATAATCTTCATGATATTGGCTTTTCTGGAAATATTTTTACCAGAGATATGGGTACTATGTGGAAAAGATTAAATCATATTTGAGTCATTTGATAAGTAGAAGTCCAGTAGTATTTTTTTTTTCTCCTAAAAAAAAGACTATTGGACTTCTACTTATCAAATGACTCATATTGAGCATTTAACTAGAACTTTATCTGATTATTCACCTTTATTATTAGGTATTTCTATGAATAGTAGAAACAATTTTCAACTTTTCAACCTTTTAGTTTCCAATATACGTGGCTCCTTGATGAAACCTTTTTAAATGTCCTGCAAAGCAACAGACAGACTCCTCTATTTCCTTTTGATAATGTTTATGATAAAACTAGGTTGTGGTTTAAACTTAAGAGACTTAAATAAAAATTATCCACATGGAATACATGCATTTTTAAGAATATCTTCTCAAGTATTTTGCTTGTTAAAAAGAATGTGGACAATGAGATATAACTTACTTGCAGGACTCTTCTTTTGAGAATTTGTATGCTCTCAATGAAGCTAAGGCTACTTTATTCAAACTTCAGGAAAAAGAAGAGGCTTATTGGAGGCAGAAAGCTTCTTCTAAATTTCTTCTGGAGGGTGATTATAATACTTCATTTTTTCATAATATTGCTAACCCTAATAAAGTAATTAGGCAAATTTACAAGATCACTTCTCCTGATGGTACTATTATTAAAAATCCTGATTTGGTTATTGCTTCTGATATTAACTATTTTTATAATGTTTTCAATAAACCTTTTTGTTCTGATTTAAACATTGAATTTGCTTTTATTCCCACTATTATTACGAAGGAGGATAACTTCTTATTGTCTAAGGTTCCTTCCAAAGAGGAAATCTTGTAGACCATGAAAGGTATGAATTTTGATTATGTGGCTGGCCAAGATAGTTTCACCAGTAAGTTCTTTCAAAAACTTTGGCTATTATTAAAGAGGACCTTGTTAATGTTGTTGTTTATTTCCTTTTGGGCAACCCTACCCCCAATTTTTTTACTTATACTTCTATAGCTTTAATTCTGAAGTTTAATGCCATTAATTTTTGGAATAATTATTGACCCATCAATTTATTTACCTTTTTCAATATACTCATTGTTAAAATAATAATGCAGAGATTAGCCTTAATTTTACCTAATATTATCTCTTTGGAGCAATCAAGTTTTGTTAAAGGCAGATTTATGTTTGATAATATTTTGCTTTTCGAAGAATTAGTTCATGATTTGCATGCTCATGTTACTAGAGGCAATATTATTTTTAAAGTTGATATTACTAAAGCATATGACAATCTACATTGGATTTTTCTTTATACTATTTTAGAGCTATTAGGTTTTAATATGCAATTCATTAACCTGTTTAAGAATATTATTGAGCATTGCTTCTTTTATGTTATTATCAATGGTAAGTCTCATGGCTATTTCAAATTTTCGCATGGCTTGAGACAAGGAGATCCTCTATCTCCTGCTCTTTTCATTATTACTGTTGAATTTTTGTCCAGAGGTATTAATAATCTTTTTAAAATTCATCCTAATATGTAATTTAGAATTATTGGTGTTTTTTATATTACTTATTTGAGCTTTATTGATGATTTTATTATTTTTTCTAATTGGTCTATTAAAATTCTTTATATTATGTTTAAATTTCTCAATAAGTTTTAGCATACTAGTGGGTTAATTTTAACCCCTCCAAGAGTTGTTTTATTTCAGCTACTTCGATATCTCCTAGGAGGGTTACTAGTATTCAAAAAAAATTTGAGTTCATTCACAAAAATTTACCTATGAAGTACTTGGGTACTCCTCTTTACAAGGGTAAGAAACATTCTCATTTATTTGATGATATTTTTACTACAATTTATAAGAAACTTTCTTCTTGGGCTTTTAATTTCCTTTCATTTGGTGGTAGACTTATTCTTATTAAACATGTTTTATGTTTTATTCATATTTATCTGCTCCATACTTTATGTCCTACTTTAAATGTGTGTAAAAATAGTGGTTTATTTAATAAATTCCTTTGGGGTGCCAAAGATTGTAAACATGCTATTATGTTGGGTTCTTGGAAAAATATTTATGGGCCTGTTGAAGAAGGTAGATTAGGCTTTCAATCTATAGCTGAGATGCTTAAAGATTTTCTTATAAATTATGGTTCACATTTAGAGATAAAAATAGCTTGTGGGCCAAGTTTATGGTCTATAAGTACTATATTGGTAAACGTTTGCTCAATTGTTTCTTTGAACAAGGTGATTCTATTATCTGAAAAAAGATTATGTGACATTTAATGGGAATCTGAGGAGTTTATCCAATGGTGTTAGGGTGCTAGCAACATATTTTTTTTTTTGCAATATAAATGGTTGGGTAATTTATCAATTAATAGTCTTTTAAACATTCACTCCACTTCAGCCTGGAAAGTTAAGGATTTTATTACTAACGAGAATTAGAATATTGATTTGCTTACTAATTATGTGATTTTATTGTTAGTATTATTCTCAATATTCCTATTCATTTAGATATTCATGACTGCATTTTTTAAATTTTTCTAATGATGGTAAGTTTGCTATTAAGCAGGTTTGGAACTCTTTTAGACATGTTTATCCTAAAGACTCTCTTTATTTGGCTATCTAGCATGCTTGTATTCCTCTTTATTATTTTCTTTTATGGAGGTTTTTGCATAATTTCTTGCCTCTCGATTCTATTTTATTAAGAAAAGGTTTTTATATAGTATCCAAATGCCAATGTTGTTATCATATGAGAAAATGAACCATGTTTTTATTCAAGGCTTGATTGCTTTGAAAGTTTGGTTATATTTTGATAGCATATTTAATGTGCAATCTTCTACTTGTTATAATTCTATCTCTAGTCTTTTTAATGAGTGGTTCATTCCTACTAAAGGTCATATTAGGAACATCTTATCTATAATTATTTGTTCATTTTTATGGAGAAATAGGAATGAGTATAAGCATGATGATATTATGATAAATACTTTAAATATTATTCTAAAGTTAAGGATAAATTTTTTTAGTTGTTTATAGCTAAGTTAGTTAAGGCTGACTCTTTTAAAGGCTTTCATTTTGTTGCTTCTGAGTTTGGTTTGACTTTTCAATCTCCTTCCTCTGTTATAAAAGACATAATTATTAATTGGAGGAAGCCTTTGTAGGGTTGATTTAAGTTTAATACTGATGTGTCTATGAACAATTTGAATGCTGGTTATGATGGTATTATTAGGGATTTTAATGGTTATGTCATTGCTGCCTTTGTGAGTCCTTCTTATGCTATTACTGAAATTAAAGTTGAAATAGAAGGTCTTTTTTATGGTCTTCAATTATGCATTTCTCTTGGTATTACCAATGTTTGGATTGGAGTGGATGCTATGCTTTTGATAAATGTTATTATGAGGAACTCTATTTCTAATTCTACTAATTTTTATATGTTAAGAGATATTAAGTATTGAATCTCCATGATTACTTTCTCTATCTCTCATATTTTGTGAGAAGGGAATGATGTGGCTGATTCCCTTGTTAAAATTGGGCATAATTTAAATGTCTTCAATGAATTTACTAAACATTCTTTACCTAAGGATACTAAAGGGTTGGTTAGATTGGATCATCATGGCCTCCCTTATATTCGTTTTAACTAGCTGTTTGTCTCTTTGGGTAGTCTTCTCTGTATTATTTTGTCTTTGGTTCATTTGGTTGTGACTTTCTTTACTATGGTGTTGTGTCCTGGTCTTTTCTTTTACCTGTTTCTTTTGTTTCTCTTCAGTTGTGATTGGTAGGGTTTAAGATATGTTTGGAATAACTGCTTCTTTATTTTAATCCCAATTTGTTGTTCTTCTTCTCCCTATGAGAAGGTTTATTTTGGCTTTTGTTTTTCTTTTGATCTACTGTGGTTTGCTGTGTCAAGAAATTTTTTTAATTTTCTTGTTGATCTTTACGTGATCCAAAATTTTTCTTACCTTAATCACTCAATTTTTAGGACTATTATTGGTGATGTTATGCTGGGCTTGAGCTATGATTGGATCACTCGATATCATTATCTGAACCTTAGTTGTTGCTCTTTTTATCTCAGTATCCATTTGGTTGGCTTTGCTTTATCCTTCATCTTCTACTTAGATCTGTTGGATGTGTGTGGGTTCTTACTGGTTGGCTTCCTGGATGTTTCCTTTAGCGTTGCAGAATTTTCATCTGGGTTGTTGTGCTGTAGAAGCTTAATGTTGGAATTTCCTAGTTTTTTTGTTGGTGGACCTGGACTGGTAGTGGTGGTTTTATCATGTTTTTTTCTGCCCTATTGCTGGTTTGTATATTCTATTTCTAGCATCTTCTAAATGGTCTATTGGATGTGCCATAGTGCTTTTGGGTTTACAGTTGAGTTGCATTTGGGTTGTCTTCATGATTCTCCTTCAGATACTACCTTTCTAACACTTCTAACCCAACTAATTATAATTTTGGTTCTCAAAATTGGATTATTTCTTTTAAAAGAATTGATTATATTATTGACTAGTTTATTTTAGTTATAGATTTAGATGGATCTTTAATAGCTTCTTTCTTTATTTTCTCTTCTAGATTTGGTTTTTTGATCTTGATCACCCCTGTAGGTGTTGGAGGTGGCATCTGAATGTACCTTGGGTTTTATGGACTGATCACTTTATGCCCATTTATATCATGTTTGAGTTTGTGAATGGTCATTTTGGGCCCCTTTTTTATATTATGTTGCCTTTCTTCCCTGCATATTGCAAATGGAGGTTCGTGTTAGAGATTAACTGGGATGTTTTTAATATTATTATCATATATCCTAGTGCTCTTAATGCTATATCTTTGGACTCTTTTGTCTCCTTGAAGGACACCACTAAATTAGTAAATGCCATTATTTATTAACATAATATCTATATT
>NW_021318619.1:154063-160684 GCF_001605985.2 Dendrobium catenatum | reverse complement strand
GGGGGTGAATTGGTAATTTTAAAAATTACTTCTTGGATTTTAAAATTTGAAGCTGATTGATAAAAAATGCAAGTTAATTAAAGTTTCAAAAAATAAAACTTTTCAACCACAGAATTAAAATAACTTGCAGTAAGTAAGCAGTGGAAATTAAAATGACACAGATTTATAGTGGTTAAATCAAACATGACCTACATCAACTCCCTGAAGACTCCCTCTTCAGGTATTGCACTATTACCAAAAGTGACTCTCCTTTTGCCTCCATAGTAAGGCGGAGAAGCCTTTACAAAACTCTCTTCCATCAATCCCCAATGCGGTAGAGAACCGTTGTCCTTTCACACCCTCCAAGTGTAGGCAGAGAACATTCAGCCTTTTACACCATCCAAGTGTAGGCATAGTACCTTCATCCTTTCACACCCTCCAAGTATAGGTAGAGTACCTTCAGTTGTTCACACTCTCCAAGTGTCGGAAGAGAACCATTTGTTGTTCACACTTTCTAAGTGTCGACAGAGAACCAGATCTTCTCACGAGCAATCTAGAAAGATAAGAGAAAGAGTGAAAAACATGAATCACACACAGAGATCCTTACATTTGAGTAATAATGTGAACTCTTCACACTCCACTAGCAAAAAATCTCTCTCAAACACTCTCTCTTTCAATTGCCCTTCAAAAATTATGAAGACGACAATTTTTAACGTCACTCTTTAATGGACCTTTTATACAAAAGACACAAAAAACTGTCCAGAAAACTAAATTTTTCAATTTTGAGTGTGTACGATCGTATGTTCATACGTACAAGCAATATAAATACCATTGCATATGAACCAGTTATGAATCAGTACGAAATCATTTCATACACGATTATCATCAGGTACGAACTAAGTTCATCCGGGATGAACAGTTAGAAAATTTTAATTTTTGTCTGTATGAAACATCAAGATGAAATGAGCGAGAACAAACTCAAGACATTAGTCCTAGTATGAAACGGGGATTGTCCTATATGATCCATACTTAGAATTTTTTTTTCATGTGAGGACAAAATGGAGGCATTCACCCAGAACAAAAATTAAGATCGTCCTGTACGATCGTCGTGCGAGAATAAAATAGAGTCGTTCATTCCTATATGAAAATTAAGATCGTGCTGTATGATCTTTGTGCAAGAATAAAACAGAGGCATTCATCCCTATTAAAATTAAGATCATCCTGTACGATCTTTGTGCGAGAACAAAATAGAGGCGTTCATCTTTATACGAAGAATGAGATCATCTTATACGATTTTCATGCAAGAATAAAACAGAGGCGCTTATCCCTATATGAAAATTGAGATCGTCTCGTACGATCTATACTTAGAAAAAATATTTTCATTTCTATTCATTCAACTACTCATTTGGGAAAATAACTGAGAAGATCGTCCTGTATGAAGTGATATCATACAGTACAATTAATTTAAAAATATGAATTTTAATTATCCCTCGGTGTGTGTGTTTAGTTACTCAATTATAGTCACACTCTCTCAGACTCAATAAAATAAAAAATACAGACTTCAATTACAATAAACTCTAAACTGAGCTTAATTTGAAGTCTTTAATAATCTGGAGTATGATTTTTTTAAAATGTTAATACACATTAGAGCAAAGTAATTCTTCCAAAATATGTTAGGAGAAATAATAATCAAAGCAATAATATTTGGAATCATAAAAAATATACAAATTACAAGAATACCAAACATGCAAAACTAAGTAACAACTATCTCAACAATCTCTTCCTTTTTGATGATGACAAAATAATTATTATTTGAATAAAATTGAAAATCCTAAGTTTCTCCTTAACTCCCCCTAAATGAATAAGCATGTGAATATAAGGGAATTTCTATTAAGTACAAATCTTTTTTTTTTTTTAATTTTTCATAAAACTATAAAACACTCCAGATAGTTACAAAAACACTTCAAACAAAAAAAAAAATTAAAACAACTCCGAACAAACATTAAAAATCAAATGCAAATAAACAAACAAATAATATTTCTCTCCCTTTAGACAACAATAAAAAGAAGGAAGAAGAAAAAATAAAAGAAATGTAAGAAGTCATATGAGAAATCTTTGATAATTAATCTTGAAAGATATTTGAATTATAATTACAATAATAAGATTAATCTTCATTTGAGAAAAATAAAGATTTATAACATTTAAATTAAAAAATAATATAGACAAGATAAATATATCAAGGTCATAAAATAATCTAGACAATTAAATAAGGAGAATTATTGCGAAAGTGATGAAATTAAAATTAAATTCCAATACAAAATATAATTTAACATTAGATTGATTTGAAATTGAAGATTAAAAGATAGAGAAAAGATCATTTTCAATATACTTGTTTGTCAACATTGCGAATCTTTTAAATATTTGTGGCACACTTTGTGCATCTTTTTGTATTTGGGCTAGTTTTGTGCCTCTTTTTAATTTTCGAACCATTATGCATTCTTTCAATTTTTGTACATTTGTATAATTCTCCATTTTTTTAATTGATCTATCCAAAATCAATTATCTAAAAACTCAAATTTCTCTAAGTAGAAAGATATTTATATTGAAAAGAGAAATAAAAAATAATAAGACATTAAAATTGCAATAATAACATTGAAATTACATATGCCTAAAAAGAATATGAAATTGACAGCCTTAACTTGATCGAGTTATAAGTTAACTTATATTTTTAAGAAATTAGATTACATAATGAAATTAATTTTTATATTGCAGTTCATATTGTAACACTTTCAGATCAATTAAGTTAGGATTATTATATTGGCAAACAAACAATTCAAATAAAGAACAAAGTTATCAAAATAAACTATTCATTCAACTACTCATTTGGGAAAATAACTAAGAAGATTGTCCTGTATGAAGTGATATCGTACAGTACAATCAGTTTAAAAATATAAATTTTTTATGCTCCCCCGGTGTGTGTGTTTAGTTACTCAATTATAGTCACACTCTCTCAGACTTAATAAAATAGAAATTAAAGACTTCAATTACAATAAACTCTAAACTGATCTTAATTTGAAGTCTTTAATAATCTGGAGTATGATTTTTTTGAAATATTAATATACATAAGAGCAAAATAATTCTTCCAAAATATGTTAGAAGAAATAATAATCAAAGCAATAATATTTGGAATCATAAAAAATATACAAATTACAAGAATATCAAACATGTAAAACTAAGTAACAACAATCTCAACAATCTCTTCCTTTTTGATGATGACAAAATAATTATTATTTGAATAAAATTGAAAATCCTAAGTTTCTCCTTTACTCCACCTAAATGAATAAGCTTGTGAATATAAGGGAATTTCTATTAAGTACAAATCTTTTTTTTTTTTTAATTACAAATCTTTTTTTTTAAAAATTTTTCATAAAACTATAAAACACTCCAGATAGTTACAAAAACACTTCAAACAAAAAAAAAAATTAAAACAACTCCGAACAAACATTAAAAATCAAATGCAAATAAACAAACAAATAATATTTTTCTCCCTTTTTGACAACAACAAAAAGAAGGAAGAAGAAAAAATAAAAGAAATGTACGAAGTCATATGAGAAATCTTTGATAATTAATCTTGAAAGAGATTTGAATTATAATTGCAATAATAAGATTAATCTTCATTTGAGAAAAATAAAGATTCATAACATTAAAATTAAAATATAACATAGACAAGATAAATATATCAAGGTCATACAATAATCTAGACAATTAAATAAGGAGAATTATTGCGAAAGTGATGAAATAAAAGTAATTAAAATTAAATTCAAATACAAAATATAATTAAACATTAGATTGTTTTGACATTGAAGATTAAAAGATAGAGAAAAGAGCATTTTCAATACACTTGTTTGTCAACAATGCGCATCTTTTAAATATTTGTGGCATACTTTGTGCATCTTTTTGTATTTTTGCTAGTTTTATGCCTCATTTTAATTTTTGAACCATTATGCATTCTTTTAATTTTTGTATATTTGTATAATTCTCCATTTTTTTAATTGATCTATCCAAAACCAATTATCTAAAAACTCAAATTTCTTTAAGTACAAAGATATTTATATTGAAAAGAGAAATAAAAAATAATAAGACATTAAAATTACAATAATAACATTGAAATTACATATGCCTAAAAAGAATATGAAATTGACAGCCTTAACTTGATCGAGTTAAAAGTTAACTTATATTTTTGAGAAATTAGACTACATAATGAAATTAATTTTTATATTGCAGTTCATATTTAACACTTTTTAGATCAATTAAGTTAGGATTATTATATAGGCAAACAAACATTTAAATAAAAAACAAAGTCAACTAAATAAACAAGACATTTTTTATTGATATCAATTTTAAAAAGAAATTATACAATGAAGCAGAATTGATGTCAATATCAAAATAAGACAAGTACATAAAATAATAAACAAACATAAGTACATAAACTATAGAAATCATCACATCACATTTCTAAAGACTGACAAAGATAACACACAATAAATACATCTATAAATATGATGGGCCCAAGTCTGGAGGAGGTGGTTGGTTGAAGATATTAAAATAACTATTCATCATAACCACGTTGGTGTTCACTGAGTCAAGCTGACCTCGAATCTAACCTATATCCTACTGGTAATTTGCATACTGCTGATTTAGATGAGTCTGAATTTAATCAAAGTGCTGATCAAAATGACTCTCTATTCAATCAAAATGCTGGACCATCTTCTAAAAGTTAGGTCCATGAGCAGGCGCATGTACAGGTGCAGGTGCTACCCCTTCTCCTTTAAAATCTTCACTTATATCATCTCTACCAAAAAGTGCTCGAAATGAAGCATTACAAAAGTAGATAGGCAATTTAAGTATAGGATCAGGATGAACGAGATTATACTTCTTCTCAAGGATATAGGACATTAGGTGTTGTAAAGCAATGTTCTTCATCCTTTTATGTGAAATATGTCCAATTTCAGAAAGGCCATGAATATAGTCAATAATAAGTTGGGCTTCATCTATAGGTTGACTAGTCATGATAAATAAGTAATAGTGGACATAAGAGGAGTAATGTTAATGCGGTCACCGGCTTTAGAAATAATAAAAGTTCTAAGGACATGTTGAATGACCCTTACATTTTGGTTTAAAAAGGAGACCCTAGACAAATGAAATACTTGTTCAATCCCTCTAATAACTTTATTTATTCCAGTCTAGTCAAAATCAGATGTAGAAGTCAAAGTGTGGGCTCTAACTCCTTGAGTTCTTAAATTCAAAATGGTTCCTAAATCTTTCTTAATTATTTCTACCCTCTTCTTAAAAACAAAAGATCTGATTCTACTCTAATCCTCACTAAATGACATGTTTTCCAGAAAGTAGTGGAAGGTCTCTTTGTTATATATATGAATCAAAGTCAGGATAAATGCAAATTGAGTAGTGGCGAAAAGAGGCATCACTTGAAAGTGAATATCCTCTTGAAGTAAGATTCTAGAGGGTGTAATCTTGGCAGAAACAAACCTAAAAAAAGTATTCTCGTTAACCCTGGATAGAAAGTTATCGTCTCCATCCCTGGAAGATGGTCCCTTAGTAAGTATACCCCTCTTGCTAGAACTGGCCTTTGCTAAGATTTGAAGGATTGGAAAAAGGTTATTGAAGTGAATAAAAATGTTTTCTAAAGACCTTGTATTTAAAGAAAAATGATCTTTTGTATGTATGAAAATTGTTTCGTACTGTACTATTAATAGTTCATATATGATGAAATGAATTTCATATGTACAAACAAATATGTTCAAAATGAAATGACTTTTCTTAATCACGTAAGTTACGAGGCATCTTTTCGTATAAGCTTTTTGACCATACGATTATACAGATAAATAGGTGTTCATTCGGGATTATTAGTTATTTAAGATTATTTTAATGACGGTTAGATTCGGTCACCATATTGAATGACATGTGGTTCGTACATACGAACTAGGGGTTCATACGTATGATTAGTTAAAATAATTGATTCTTCTCAGATAACCGTCTAGGTGCGTACATACGAATAATACACATCGTTTGGGATGATACAAAGATCATACACTATGATATGTATTGGAAAATGAAAATAATACACAATTAGTTTAAAATAATAATCAAAATGCCACAGAATTAGTACGGGATAAAAATAATTTCGTACAGTATGAATATAACACTTAGAAAAATTTGCACGATCGATCATAAACAAGAAATTTGATGTGAAAACAATTTAAAATCACACAAAACACAAAAAATAGTCACATAAAATCATAAACATAACAAATACATAAAATACAAAAAAAAATAGTAAACACACAAAGACATATATCAAGATTATAGAAAATTTTATTTAAGCATTAAGATCAATCACACCTAGCCTTGTTCTTAATGTGCTAAAGGTATCAAAGGCTAGTGGTTTTATAAAAATATCTGCAAGTTGATTTTCAGTTGAAACATTGTTTAGTTCAATTTCTCCTTTGAATACATGATCTCTTATGAAATGATGCCATATGTCTATATATTTGGTTCTAAAATATTGAATAAGATTTTTTGAAATGCAAATGGCACTAGTATTGTCACAATAAATTGAAATAG
>NW_021318619.1:99025-153963 GCF_001605985.2 Dendrobium catenatum | reverse complement strand
AACATTCCAAAATCAATTCAATACAATAAAGTTAACGCTCAACATACCTCTTTTCTGATCGATTGATCAAAAATTATCGCACATACACAGCACAAAGTTCGGTCAGACATTCTTTTTTTTTGCAGATCTTCCCGCTGACCGCTCATTGAAAGTGAGTACAACTGACACTAGCACCGCTCTTTGCCACCAAAACAATCTTCTCTGCGCCCTTACTTTCACCTGGCCATAATTCTCCTCCACCTTTCTCCTCTCTAGCCGAGTCGAGATTTGCACCGTTTTCAAAGGGCACAATCTACTTGATATGACCTGGTATCCACTGTCAAATATAAAGATTCCAAATCACTTCAATCTAAAAGACACTCTATATTCTATTCTGTAAAACTATTACCTACTACTTATTGCTGCGTCTCCTGTACTGCTTCTCTCTTTCAAAAACGCTTCTGAATTGTCAAGTCAACATCAAATACCAATATCGTCTTTCATCCTCAGGTTGTAGTGTCACTTCTGCTCTTCTACTTTCAGTGCAATATGTTTTCCTCGCTGGTCACCTGACAATCAAATCTTATTCTATTGAGACATTACTCGAATGCTCATAGCAATGAATTTCCGAACTACACGAAAGACATTGTCAAACAATACGAAATGAAAAATAAGTTTAGATACTACCCTAGACTCTGGTAATAGCAGTAATTTCGCGAATCATAAGTAGTCAGAAACAACGAAGAATCATTTTAACCATTTCTGCCATAAATAGAATTAAACTCACCTATCCAAGTGCATGCAAAGATAGTGACAATTTGTAGTGAAAAATACTGTGCCAATGTTTAGACAATAGATATCATTAGGTTGGTACAATGCGCAATTAATTCTAATAGTCAAAAAATGCAAGATAATCGAGTCTTGATTGTTGTACCACTCATGTCCATCCATAAGTTATAACAAAAGTCTAATCACATCATGTGCCTTTCCGCTTTTGCAAGTGAAAACCTCCGCATGTAGTCTTCAGCACTATAAAAGCTCAAAAAGAAATACTGATTATAAACATTTGGCATTATAAACCGTTGTGCTTAAGTTCACATTGTTCTATAGATCCAAATGCTACAAAAAGCGTAAGTTAAATCATGACCACTAAACATCACACTATATTGACTAAATCAAATAAGTTCGGTTTATGTGGTAACTTCCTAGACTAGGATCCACATACGATAATTCAAGTGACTGTAAGAAAAGTAGGACATGCATTGTTTTCAAAATCAAAAGGTATATTATCCAAACAGTTGAGGTCTAGTGAATAGAGTAAACCCTCAGGTGTGTTTCGGTTTTCCAAAATGTAGCCATCTACGTTAATCAAAAAGTAGTTCAAACTATAATTTTTGAAACGAAATCTCTGATACCACTTTGTTGCAGTCAGGTAATAGGTTGTTAGGACCTAAGTTAATGTCCCAGGCTACCAAGAGGGGGGCGTGAAATTCGTAGTTTAAAAATTAAATCCCTCTTTAAAATGAGTTGAACCGAAATGAAAATTTTTCTTTTAAGTTTTTGTAGAAAGGCGTTTTTAACCACAGAGTTTAAAGCTAAAAAATAAAATGGGAAAAATTAAAAACAGTTAAAGTAAATTGACACCAGATTTATTGTTGGTTGGTCTAAACCAGACCTACATCCACTCCCCAGACACCCTCTGAGTATTGCACTAATACCAATAGTGACTCTCCTTTTGCACCCCAGCAAGGCGGAGAAGGCCTTTACAAAACAAATCTTTTCACCACTACTCGGTACAGCAGAGAACTGTCATCTTTTACATAATTCCCTGTTGCGCCAGAGACCGTCCGTCTTTCCACTCTTCCTAGTGTGGGCAGAGAACCCTCGTCCTTTAACCCCACTCTCCTAGTATGGCAGAGAACCCTTCGGCTGTTCACCCCACTCCCAGTGTTAGGCAGCGAACCCTTCGGCTGTTCACACTCTTTCAAGTGTCACAGCGAACCGGATCTCCTACATATCTTCTCACAAGAATCTAGAAGGAAGAAAGAAAAGAGTTGAAGTAATCCCAATTCACAAGTAGAGATTCTTACCTTTAACTCCAAAAGTGAACTTTACGCTCCAGTGGTAGGAATCCTCCTTTGAATGCACTCTTACACTCTCTCATTGGCGTATTCTCTCAAAAAGGCACGAAGATCAAATGACAAAAGAAGGGTGGCAGTCTTAATTTGGACTATTTATAGAAAGGACAAGAAAGCTTGCCCAAAAACTGCAAGTTTTCAATTTCTATACGTAGTGGATCGTCCGTACGATCGTTGGATCATCCCTGGATGATTTACTTAACGCTTGAAACGACCCTATTTGTATATGTGTACGAAATGTCTTCGTACACACTGATCGTCCCGTAACGAAACTTAAGTTCGTCCGGATACGATGGTTATTACAAGGTCGGTTCTAGAAACTGCTGAAAACCGTTCAAGTCTATTAATCGTCTGGATTGGAAAATTTGTTCGTCTGGACAAATTTTTTACCGAGGACCGATCGTCCCTGAACGATTTTTAATTTTTGTCTTGGATGGAAAATTTACAGAGGACCAATCGTCATGTACGGATAATTTAATTTCGTCCTGGACAAAAATTTTACAGAGTACCAGAATCGTCCTGGACGATATTTAATTTAAGTCTCGACGAAATTTTTACAGAGACCAATCGTCATTGTACGATAAATTAATTTTGTCTGGACGAAAATTTTACAGAGGATAAATCGTCCTGGATTGATATAATTTCCGTCCTGGACGAATAGCGACTTAGAAAAAATTTTTCAAGCCAGTTCCTATTCATTCCATGTGCTCAAATAGGTGATAACTGTCTGATCGTCCAGTACGAACGGATATCTTTCCCGTACGATCCAGTATTAAATTTTATATGATCTACTTATAAGTGTGTGTGATGTTTTTATTCACTCAAATTACACTCCCTTTCAATTTATTTCAAAGAAAAGTACAAGCTTCAAATACACAAGTATCTCATGTTGAATTTGATTTGAAGTCATCGTTAGTCTGGAGTTCTATTAATTTCCTAAAATTGTCTTAGTACCACACAAGAGCAAATTCAAATCTTCTAAAAAATTGTTAGGAGATTAACTACACATTTGAACAATATATGTTGGCATCATCCAAAACTATACAAGTTCAAATGTTAAGGCGATGCAAATAGCAACTATCTACGTTTTGAGTTGATTAAGAAGTGGTCTCAAGGTCTACGGAGGTCAATTTTGATAAGAATGACTATTTTAAGCCATTTAAAAAGGCATTTGGGGTCAACCTTGACTTGGTCAACCAAGTGACCCCAAGGGTTGGGATTGGCGTCCAACTTGGTTTGTCCTATTAAGTATCTAGCATAATGAAATTGGAAAGTGGCTCCACTAAAGATAAGAATCATTGGATTTTAAAATGTTGCTTCACACTCCCATAAAGGGCTCCATGTGTCAGTCATTTTGGATAAGTAACCAGCGAGGAATTGGGGATTAGAGTATCCTTAACACATCCTTGAGATGGAACTGAATTAGGAATGCATATATTAGAGAGGTATGAGACCTGATTTGAAAAATATGAAAGGATACTTAAAGAGAAACTCAAAATTGACAAACCAAAATCGAGACAGCCTGAAATGATAATAGACCTAGAACGCGAACAATAGCTAGAATCCACTAAATGAAGGGCAATTTTGAGTCATTTGCCCCTGCGTCAACTGGCGGGATTAAAATAGGTCCACCAAAATGTATTTTACTGCTCAAAATATCATAATCAAGGTTCTAGAAGTGATTAGAGGCTTTGGAGAAATCTCTAAGGTTAGGTTCCACTAAGGGATAGGTCTAGTGGCAAAGGCCATAAATATTTGAATATTTTACAACATTTGGGAATCAATTCAATTTCTAGGGTTAGAAGCCTCAGATTAAGCTCAGATTTTGAGGGTAGATCCTAGATACAAGCCTAATCAATATGCAATTGATATATCATGAATTCATGTGCCATTTGACCGAGTTTTAAAGTGTTTGAAAAATAACTAAAAAATGATTTCAGGACCTAAGTCTTTGGACTTAGATTTTGATCTGGAAATTTGGATTTTAGCTGGATTTTGAGTTTAATTGATAGGATTTGAATTATTCAAACAAGTAATAATAATTTGGATGATTATAATTGATTGAATATGATTAAAGATAGATTAAAGAATTATTTGAAAGCTGGATTAAGGTCTCAGCTAGAGTCTGGGTAAGCTTGAATTTGACTTGAGATCTTGGTTGAGTTGAAATATGGATAGGTTTAAAGTATAGATAGTTCTGAAATCTATGCTTACTTTTAATCTGGATTGATTTAAATATGGATTGATCTTAGGGTCTAGGTAGATCAAGGGTATGGATAAATCCTAGGGTCTGGGTAAATCATATGGTCTAGATAGATCCTAGGGTCTAAATTGGTCTAGAGTCTAGGTAGATCCTAGGTTCTGGATTATTTTTAGTGACCTCATATAAAAATGAGTTCAATATATATGTTGGGTCAAAAGCTATCTAGTGTGATAGGCAATTGGGTCTAGTTTTCTTAACATTGAGAGTTAGTTCAAGTCAAAGTGGTTTTTGACCACTTTGTACTAGCCTTGGTCTTAACCCAAGTCAAACTAGCAACTGGGATGACTAAGGAAGGTGCATTAGACCTAGGGATGTCTATTACAAGTACCATTCTAGTTTACTGGAGCCAAAGCTGGAAGTTGGCCTAAGTGTAACCAATGGGTGGGTCAATTAAGGTAGGTGTAATAGGTCATGAGTGACTTAATGCAAGTGCTAGCTTGATCCAATTTAGCTTATGTAGAACCCTATTTTGACAGTTGGTTCAATCAATATGGTTAATCCAATGGGATCCAAGGGTTGGGCCTTCAAGGGAACCTACTTAAGGACTTAATCAGTCATCCTAAGGGTTTAGATTGGCTTGGTAATGGATAAGGCATTAGATTTTACATAGGTGTAGGTAAAGGGTTGGTTTGGTCAACCATGGTTGACTTGATAAACCAAGTTAACCCATGGTTTTGAGTTTGTGTCCAACAAGTTCAAATTATTGATTTGAGACCAATGGAGGTGATCTCATATAATGGAATTAAAATTATGAAGGTTGTTAGACCTTAAAAATTTGGCCTAAAGCTAACCAAGTTGGGGGTGAATTAGTAATTTAAAACTTCTTTAAGCAAAAAAGAAAATCCCCCTTTTAAAGCATTTTAAAATATCTAAAAATATTAATTTTATCCCTTGATGTGGAAGCAAAGTTATTTCTCAATAAAAGAAAATCAAAGTTTTCAACCACATAGAAAAATCACAAAAAAGTGCAAAAAGTAATAAGAACAAACACACCAGAATATATAAAGGTTCGATCCAACCTGACCTACATCCACTCCCCAAAAACCTTCATTCCATGTATTGCACTAAACCTTTAGTGACTCTCTTTTTGCCCTCACAACTAGGTGAAGAATCCCTTACAAAATCTCTTCCATCGACCTGGTATGGTGGAGGACCATAATTCTTTTTCTCTCTCTAGAAGACGGTAGAGGACCTAAAATCCTTTCTCACCCTCCAGATGATTGCAGAGAACCATGAATCCTTTCATAAGCAGAGAACCTTAAATCCCTTTCACCTTTCCCGATGCGGTGGACTAGTTAGCTCCTTTGACACTAAAGAGATCTTATTCTTCCTAAAACCTCCCTCAAGGTAAACCTTGACTATAATGGTACTTTGGTGCAAGTTTACCAGAGCATTCATATGAAACTCCCTCTCACACACCCTTGAACCCCATAAGGATCTTCTCCCTCTCTCAAACTCCACCCTTTCCTCTCTCAAGCTCAACGCTCTCTCTTCAAGTTTTCTCCATAAGAAAAATTGACTCAATGAATGCCAAAGACACATACTGAGTCTTTTGAGAAAGCTTAAATAGAGGGCTTTGAAAATCCCTGGAAACTCAATTCTGATGGCACTAATCATCCATTATGATCTTAGGATCATTCTGTACAATTAGTTCAAAATATCCCTTTCAGCCAGTATGAACAGCATTGCCCTATACAATCAGTTAAAATATTTATATTGATCATCCCGTATGATTGAAAAAATCATCTAGTATGATTAGTAAAAACACATATCTAATCATTATGTACAATAGGCGGCAATTAAATATCATACCATGTAGGAATCGGATTGTCTAGTGCGATCATCTGTGATCATCCTATATAATCTGATTGAATTATTTTACCATAATTAAGCTCCTAATCATGGGATTAATTTAGGCATGATTATCATTAATTGTATAATATAATGAGATCATACAGTATAATGAGAACAAAATTTTGAATTATAAAATAATACCTAAATTGTGTTTTGTTGCTATTTTTATGATTTCTTTGAATCATCCTATACAATGTGAATTATACAGTGTGATGATTTCAAATTATATTAATATCAAAATTAGCCATTTTCATGAGGTGATTATACAATATGATATAAATCGTATAGTATGAATAGTTCATAAATTTGAACATCTAATTTAGATCCAATCTTTCTATCTTGAGTGTGTGTGTGTGTGTGTGTGTGTGTGCATGGTCACCATGCTAGAAAATAAATTTATAGGATTTGACTCAAGAAATTAAAAGTACATCAATGAATATTACAAATTCTTTACAACATAATTTAATATACCCAATCTTGAGTCCTGAATCATCATTGGATGGAACATGGTGTTTCTGAAATATTAATACACGCATAAATAAATATTAAAAAAAATACTATAAGACATAAATATGTGAGCCATAATGTTTGTTATCATCATAAATATAAACTCATTAGCTCAAGTTGCAACATGAATGGCCATTTAGCTTGGAAAGCATGTTTAAATCCTTAAGGGTCACTTTAGTTAACCATGGTTGACTTGGTCAAACAGGTCAAACCAAAGTTTGGACTTGATTTTAATGCACTCCTAATGGTTTTTAGGATTCATTAGAAGATGTTCCTTGGCTTGGTTTGATTAGGCCATGTTGAAGTTTAGAGAAAACTTCAATTTTTCCCTTAAGGGGTATTTTGGACAAATGGGACCTTGGTCAACTCTGGGTTAACTAGGGTCTACAAAAGTGTAGTTTTGTATTTAACATATCTTAACAATGGTTATAGACATGATCAAGGGTTTTGTAGAAGATCCCATGGTTAAATTCCACAATATGCTAGGTTTAGTGGCATAGGTTAAAATATTTAAAGGTTTTGTAATCTTTGAATTTCAATCAAGTTTTTGGGGTTAGAAGTTTCATATTGGCCTCAAATTTGGAGGTTTAACCTTAGAGACATTCTTAACCAATATTTAATTGATGTATCATGAAGCAGAGGTCATTTGATAAAGCTTTGAGGTGATTTAAAATTACTTAAATAGAGTTATAGGATAGGGCCTTTAACCTTGAACTTAAGTCTGGAATTTTGGATTTGAACTAGACCCTAGCTATGATTGATTAAATTTGAGTTTTTTAAATCTCATGATAATAATGAGTTTAATAGGGGTCCTTGGGGAAAAAATTATATTTAATTCGTAGCTCCTTACAAAAATATTCTAACTTATCATTCTCAAACTCTCTACCATAAGCAGATATCTCACTTCCTAATTTTCTTCAAATCCAAGTAGAGAACATCCTAAATTCCTCATATAATTTACTTTTATGAGATAATGATTAAACCCAAGTTAATCTAATCATTAATAATCACATACCCAAAAGTTTTCCCACTTAAGCTGGTTGTACTTATAGGCCCAAACAAGTCCATTTATAAAGTTTTTGGTAGTCTAGAGGTGATGATGTCCTTGATAGAATGAAATGATGATTTGAATTATTTTCCTAATTGAAAGGCATCATTCAGGTGGTCATTAGAGAAACCTAACTTGGGTATGCCTCTAACTAGGTCTTTTTAAGTTATCTTCCTAAGGATTTTTATAATTGCATGACATAGTTACCTATGCCATAGCCACAATTCATCAATAATAATTTTGAGAAATAAAGTAATTAAATTATCAATATAATTCAAATCAAGCATGAAAATTTATTTATTCTTTTTTACCTAAAATAACTCTTCCATTCAAACTAAACATGTATTTAGCATATGAAAATTTTATATCAAAATCATTATCACAGAACTGACTAATGCTAAATATATCATGTTTTAATCCATTTACTAATAAAATATTTTTTATAATAAAATTTTTGGAATGGCCAATCATACCTGAAGCCACTAATTTTCTTATGGTGTTATCTCCCAATGTTACCTAGCCTCTTGCCCTGGCCTCTGCGTGATAAATTGCTTCAAATTTTCTGTCATATGAAATGAACATCCATTATCCATGTACCACATACTCTCACTGGGCCTTTTTTATAGCATCCCTATAATGTCAATAAATGGTTAGATTTGAAAACCCAAGTAAATTTATGTTCCACCTTATGCTTTAATGGATAAGATAAATGCATGTTATGATATGATGTAAATGAATTTGGCCTCCATGCTAGATGTGTTATATGTTGTATAGTTCAAGTGCAGGCTATGTGTCCTACCATACCACAAGAATAGCACCTAATACCTAAAAATGATTTCATTAAACTATGTGAGTGGTAATGCCTCCTTTAGATATATGAGATGTATGGTGTGTTTTTGACTATGTACATTTCACTTTCAAAAACTCATTTTCACTCTTATAGCTTTCAACCTCAAGTTTCAATGCATGCTCACTTAAGTCTAGGTTCTTTGCCAGTATTTTGAATTCCATAAATGAATCCTCTAGCTCAACATGATCGATTTTGAAGGATTTATGAGATTTATTTAATTCAAGATGCTTCTTATTTAGTTCATCATATAAAGAAGCAAGCTCTTTATCTAATACAATGTGTTCAGTTCTAAGATTATCATGCTCCTTTTCTAGTTCAGAAAACTTTGAACTTAACATTGTATGTTGTTTCTTTAACTTCCTATATGATTCATGTAATTTTTCAAAAATAGCAAACAAATCATCATTGGTAAGCTCACATACCTTTTCCTAGTCAAAGTTAACAATATAGTTATTAGTCATTAAACATAGATTTGTTACCTCCTTCTCAGGTTCTTGTTCTGAAGAGTCTCGAGTTGAATTTGCCAGAAAGGCTTTTGTGTCCTTTGCTTCCCCTTTTTAAAACTTATCTTTTTTTTTCACCCTTTTACTTGGCAGGGTGATTTTCAAGTTGGGGCAATCAAATCTTAAGTATTTTGGCTTCCTGCATTCAAAACAGATAGTGTAAGAATAAACTTTTGTAGTTCTACCTAATTTACCTTTATTCTAGTGTTGATGATGTCTTTGTTTTTACTTTAGAAAGAATTTAAATTATCAGGTCATTAATGTTATATCATCATCATTATCATCTTTAGAACTATTACTATCAGAGTCATTAGCCTTTAGTGTCATTATATTCTCCTTCCCCCTATCACCTACATCAAGTAGTCTTTGACTCATACTTTGCTCGTATGTAATGAGTGAGCCAAGTATATTATCAATAGAGTACATGTTTAAATGTTTTGATTCATAGATGGCAATAACTTTGGTATCATAACTATCAGGTAAAAATATAGAATATTATTGACTTTTTTAGAATTTGATAACTCTCTACTAAGTGCATGCAATGATGTTGCAATCTTATTAAATCTAGTGTACATGTCAGTTATTATCTCATTAGATTTCATGTAGAATAACTTGTAATCATGAAATAATATAGTCATATGGGATTGTTTAACTTCATTGGTTCTTTTAGAACTGAGATTCAATCTATCCCAATTTTTTTCCTAATTATGTATAAAGAAACATGCATATAATTCTCAGACTTTAAAGAACAAAAAAAAAATTAAATTTTTATATTGAGTTGTGCATATTCTCTTTCCTCAAAACTCCATTCATTAAAACGAATTTCTTCCTTGTTACCATTTACAAAATGAGATGGATGTGTACATCCTACTTGGATCATATGCGGCATGCGATAATCAATATATTAAATAAATGTAGACATGCACACTTTCCATAAATCATAAGTAATAACATCAAACATAGGTGAAAGTGCAATTGAATATCCTTCATTTGTATTGTAATTTCCATTATAAATTTCCATTGGATCTACTCAAGGTTCTTAAACCAAAAAATCATGAGAAATCGCTCTAATACTAATTAAAAGTTCATGATGGTTTGTTAAACCACTAGAAATGCCCAAGGAAAATCAAGAGAGGAGTGAATTGGTGTTTTAAAAATTTTCTCTCAAAATATTCTTTTGGAATCTCAAAACCAGTTACACAAATTTCTGCGAAAGAAATTTATAAAATAAATTTTTTTGCTCTTTTGGATTTTTGTAGAAAAATAAATGAGAAAATATATTTTATTATCTTTTCTTTTTCTAATAAAATTCAAATCAAAATAAGTATCAACAATCTTAACAAATGCTTGTAAGAATATAAAATATAGGGAAAATTAATACAAGAAAATAAATTGCAAAAAGAAAAGTAGAACTAGCACAGCAGATTTATAGTGGTTCGGTCAAATCTTGTCCTACATCCACTCACCAGAGTTCTCCTTTCCTAGTATTGCACTAAACCTTTTAGTGACTCTCCTTTAACCCCCACAGCAAAGGCAGAGAAGCCCATACAAAATCTCTTCCACCAACTTGATGCGGCAGAGTACCAGAATCCTTTTCACTCTCTTAGTAAGGCAGAGAACCTTGAATCCTTTTCACCCCCTCCTGGTGAGGTAGAGAACTTGGAATCCATTTCACCCTCCTGGTGAGGTAGAGAACATGATAATCTTCAGCCTTGAAAACTTTCTTCTCAAGGAAATCCAAAATATTTATGAATACATATGGAGGAACTAAGGTAGAAGCTTGCTTGGAGCAATCGTATGAAATCCCCTCACACTACCTCTCTCTCACACACAACTTCTCATTCTCCCTCTCTAAACTCCAAGATCTCTTAAGAAGTTAACTTCTCAAAGCCCTCTCATAGAAAATTTCTCAATAGCCAAAGTCTTTTTGAAAGTCCAATGAGACAGTTTAAATATGAGGCTTCTAAAAAATTCTAAATTTTTAATTCTGTCACTTCTGATCATGTTGTACAATGGGTGACCATACATTACAATTAGCTTAATTCATCCTATTAGTATTGTACAATAAATGAAGGTTTGTATGATTAGTTCAAATACTTGAACTGATCATCCCATATGATGTCAATGATCATACAATACAATTAGTTCATCAAATAGATTTCATCCAGTATGATCAGTGGTAATTAAATATCATCTTGGGTGTACTTAGGCTATATTATATAAAGTAACGCATCATATAATACAATATAAAATATCAATTAATATTGATTTGATTTCCTAATAATAGAATTAGATTATTTAATATTTAATAATATCATCCCATATGATGGTAATCGTACAATATGATTATATCCATTTTTTAATATTACAATAATACCTTATTTATGATTGGCTGTAAGATTTTTGAGTTCTACAGATCATCCTATAAAATTTGGATCATATTGTACAATCTATACAAATTTAGATTAGCTTAATTAAATATCTTAATTAATTCCTAGATTACTCAGATCATATAATACTATCCAAATTATACTAGATGATCTTCATAGAAGTTAAACACTTAATTTTTCTCCCCGTGTGTACAGTTTCTAAGCTGGCATACACCTTTTATAGGACTTTTGACTTAAGAAATATAAAAAATTAAAAAAAAAATCAAAATATAGACTCTTACAAAAATATCAAGCCTCTTTTACCTAGTCTTGAGTCAATCCTTTTGCACGGTATATAAAGAGAAATGTAAAGATGGCAAGATCAAAAGCTGATTAAGAAGGAATGTTCCCCTCAATAAAAAGTTTTTTTATATAATTCTAGATTGAAATTGTTTCATAGGAAGTTGAAATTTAGGTGGTTTGGTCTATTTATTGTAGTTAAAACATATCCATATGGAATTATAGAAATGCAGGACAAGAAAATTGCCCAAACGTTTAAGGTGAATGGAGCAAGACTTTAGCCTTATCTAGAAGGGTATATAGAATGTAGTAGAGTGGTAATTGAGTTCACTTATTCTAAATAGAATGTAATATACTCTGGCTGAAAACTATAAACTTAGTGCTCATTAGAAGGTAACACAAATGTGTATTACGACGTGTTAGTGATCTCTTTGATGTATCCCTAGTGAATGAAGTTAATGTCATATGATTAGAGTTTTCCTAGTGTTGTCTTTGATGTATGCATAGTAAATAATGTTAAAGTTATGAGATTGGACTTTCCCCAGTGTTTTAAACCTTATGTGTGAAAATCAGACCTTGAGTGCCATAGGGTTTAGTCCCTTAGTTCCACAATGCCTATTCTTTTTGAGGAACTAATATTATAATATAGCAATGTAGTACCTTAGGAACCCATCACTTCTATGCAAAATTTCCATCTATCATTATAACGCTCAGTACCCTAGCTCTGTGATATTGAGCTCTCAAATTGTAAGCTAATTTAAAAGAGTTTCACGTCACATATTTCAATCTCATGACGCTAGGTCAAAGCCTCATAATTAAAGCAATTGAGAGTCATGGTGGAGGACATCCTTAGCATCATAGCGCTCCCATGTGTTGAATATTGTGGTAGAGGCTTAGTTACAAAGCTAGCATTTCAATTTTATTGGCAGAGCGTCACCACAACACCTAACTACATTGCCACAATGCTAGTCCTTCTAGTTGACCTATTGACTAACTAGCACCGTGACGCTGTTAACTTTATAAAATGAGATAGCAGCAGATTTCATTTCTCACGTGATTCAAAAAATCTCAAGCCCAATTCTTGGAGCATTTATTGTAGGAGATAATGGCTCCAAAGATCACAATAGATAAGAAAAGGTCATCATCTTCTTCTTCCTCTTATGATAAGAAGCAATTTATTAGCTTTACTATAGCAGAAAGGCATAGCCACTCTATTGTTTATAAGCAACTAATCTCTGAGAGGGATTTTTGGAGACCAAGGGGCCAAGTAGAACATATGATATAAACTAGGAGTCGGGGAAGCTTTTATGTAGAGCAAAATGCTTTCATATTCCCTATTATCAAGGAATTCTTCGTTAATACATACGAGGCTAAAGACAATAGAGTCTTTGTTAGTGGACAATGGGTCACATTTGATAGTATTACTATCAATGGGGTCTATGGAACCTAAAACTATGAATTTGATGACTATACAGCCTTTATCAATGCCTTAGTAAATTACGATGACATTTTGAAAGCCCTCACTAACTCAAATTGTGATACATCATAGAAAGCTTGGGAGGATTTTTTTCTTGCTTCTACACTCACCCAAGTCTCCAAGGCTTGGCATTACTTAATCTCAGTGAGGTTACTTCCTGACCAGTATAAGTGAGGTCACTGAGGATACAACCATTTTGAATTATGTCGTTCATATTGGTCTCACTATAGCTGGAGGGAACTTCATTCACTAGTCTCTTATTTATATAATTAGGGATTCTACTTATGTAGGCTTTGGAGACTCATCTTTAGAATATTCACTTTGTATATAAGCTATTTTTATAAGAAAACAAGGGGAGGGGTAGCTTTTCCCCATTTCTTCCCTTACAAAAATTAAAATCCTATTTTTTAAGATCCTACTAGGTAACTTGGGGAGGGACCTAACCAACTTAGACAGCCTGTACAACCCAAGCCTAGAGTCCCTAGGATCTTAGGAGATCAGGTATCATATATCAAGGATCAGGTTGCTTCCATTCAGAGTTATCCAGATGAATATAGATAGTGGCAATATGGAATAAGCCACAAGATGGACTATATGATGAACATGCAAATACTTATGGAATCATACACCTTAGATGAACCTTAGAAAATGATAACTTTAACTACACAAGGTGGAGAGAAAAATAGGTATTCAAAATCATTAAGAAGTACTTGGAAAAAATACTAAAAGGAAAAGAAAAAGAACAAAAATAATGGAAAAAGAAAGTATGATGAAAGTTACGAACTAAAACATCAAAAGTTGATACTTGAAAGTCTAACACCACACAAAAGATCTAAGATGGAATTAACCTATGGTGAATTACATGAATTATAGTGCATAAGAAAGCTTATTATATGCCTACAAGATTAAATAAATATGACTTTCTTCTAACCGTAAGATCATTAACCTTAGGTAAACTAGTCAAAAATCCAAAAGAGGGGATTTCAAGTAAAGGCCACACCACTTGAAATAAATTTTGATTTAAATTTTATTAGAATTTAATTTTGATTGTTTGGGTATAATTTGATTTAGTTTTACTTTATTTATATTATATTTTATTTTGGTATTTAATTTAATTTTATATATATATACTTTTATTGGCTCCTTTACTATAGAAAAAAGAAGAAAATATCAAAACCAAGTAAGCCACATAGAGGAGCATCTCAATATCAAAGGCAGGTGGGAGGAATTATAGAGAACAAAAATCAATCATAAAAGCATAGCGTTTTGATGATCACATTAGAATAATAACAGTAACCTTCACAATAGAGATAAATGTTAGCTTTCTTCGAAAGCAACTTGCACAAGGCAAGTCGAGTGATATAATAATCCCTGAAATGCACACCATTTAGCCATAAATAAGCATGGGCGATATGTAGTATTTTGAACGCAGTTGCTGCCAATATTTACACAGTAACAGATGCAGCAAACTGGTAAATACATGGTTTGGAAGCCAGTTTCAAGTTAAAATGTACTAAAAAGCAGAAATATTTATACTGAAATCATTTACTCTTCTCTCCAGTGACAAGCTCCATTACAACTCGCTTGATGCTTCCACCATTCTTTAACAACAGCTTCCTGTTCAGCTCCCTGTCATAAAAACCCTGCAATACAACATCCCATCCATCAGCTACCGCACAGCCAATATGAGAATTACGAAAAATAATTACCATTTCCTTCAGGTCTTCGAGAAGGGGATCCCATTCATCGAAGCCGCAGAGATCCTCCACCGCCTGCTCCAGGTCATAATGATTCTGCCTCAGAATTTCTTTGTTCAAGTCAATCTGCTTGAAGCCCATCTCTTCTAGCTCTCTCAGCAACGTTTGCTCTACTGTGTTCTCTTCAGTGAGAACATCTGATGGAAGCTGATTGGTATCCGGAGGGTTAGATGAATAGATGTCAATAAGAGGATATGAAACTGGGGGTAAAGGTTCTTCTACGTTAATGGCAGGATTTGAAACTGGAGATGAGGATGTTGGGACATCAATGAGGGATGGAGAGGAAACTATGAAAACTGAAGCTAGAGAGTCACTTGACGGTTGCGGCGGAGCTGCAGGAACATCCTGCGGTATCAAATTCGGCATATCAGGATCCGCAGGATTCATAACCAGGGGACAAGATTCTTGTACATCAATGGCAGGATATGAAAATGGAGAAGAAGAGGATATTGGGACCTCAATGAGGGCTGCTGGGGAAACCATGAAAGATGAATCAAGACTGTCACTTGAAGGTTGAAGAAATGAGTTGCCATCCTGCTGTGCTGAATTCAGCATATCAGAATCCAACGGCTTCAAAAGTTCCTCTAATAATTTGCTTTCATCTGACTCAGCAGGCACGATCATTTCATCACTCTGGTGACTAACTTCAGGGGGCAAGTTCAAGTTGAGAAAAGTAGGGGCAGCACAAGAAGAAGCTGGTGATGGTTGATCATCAACCTGCGTTGATAAAATTGCATATATATAATTTGCTACAAAGATAATAGTAGGAATCAATAGATCTTTTACAAGATAATAAATAAATGGGCAGCGAAAAAATTATCAAGACCTGGATAATGACCCAAACTTCCTCTCCAAACTTTTGCCCAGAAGGTGATATCATCTGCCAATATGATATGTATCGACCTAGTACTGATGGTGCAACTAAATCAACTGCAACGTCAAGTTCCTCATCCACAGGAAATCCTCTCTCCGGAATCTAAATTTATTAGAAATAATATCACTAATGCATCTACCGGAAATTTAGGCCAAGCAGCAGGAGTTTCAATTAACTAAAAAATGCCAAATGGAATCAGTTTAATTAAAAAAAGTTGTAAACCTCCAATTCAGCAGAGTTTTGGCCCCCCAAATGATATCCTCTAATCCACACAAGTTGGGTACCCGACGGCCAGGCAATTGCCCCATTGTTGCGCATCCTCCATATTTTCGTAAACCGAGAAGAAGGGCACATAACAGTTCCATCCCAGACAGTTATATCTCGAATGAAGCAACTCCAAAGCTTTGGTTTAGTTACCTTCACTCTATTATGGGATTCAATCATCGAAAAGAGCCGGTTTCTATGCTTCTGGAATAGGAGAAAATGACGCAATTAAAACAGCAAACAGTAGTGTACAATGTGATAATCAGGAAAGAAAACTAATAATCATACGTGCTTGTGGTGGTCTTTCTTTGGTTTAGGAAAACGGAAGGCTGACCCATCAATTCTGGTATACTCGGCCTCTTTACCCATATCTTGGAAACAAGTACCACATAAATCATAATCTTCTTTCCTGCACGCAACAAAAACATAGTGAACCAAGCTGTGTAACCATGTGGCTAAACTTAAGTATCAAAATCAGAAAGCATAAGATTGCTATAACAAAAGTGCACGAAAGGTCAGTAGCTCCTCACAGATTAGACTTGTATCTTGGTCCCATAATAGGGTGCATCCCACAACCATCACAAATGACACCCCTGTGGAAAGTGCGAGATGTGTTGTCATGACAACTAGATGACCTCCTGTAAGAATGTGGCATTGAAGAAAGGCAAGAAAAACTTGAAGCACCATGTATGTCCCAAAAGGCATTGCCCTTACAACTGGAATCAACTTTCGGCGGAAAGGAGAACATTGTATTAAAAGGACAGCGATTATTGACATCAGAAGGTCTCATATTGGAACGAGGAATTGCAGTAGAAACAGCATGCCTGTTTGCTAAGGCATCACCCTGAGAAGTGAAACCAAAAGGGAACTGACTAGCAACATCAGAAGGCCACCTATCAGTACTGGTGTTTCCATGCGAAAACATCGAAGCAACAAAGGGTTTTGGTTCGTCAGAACTTCCCAAGGTACTATGACCACCCTGAGTATCAAATGGCATAGGAGGCTCAGCAGCCAACTCAGACTTTCCATCATGGTGACCTTCACAGTTGTCCTTCTGCTCCTTGCTCATATTCGGATAAAAATCCATAGGAGCATAGTTTATTGATCCCAAACATTGGCTTGACTGGCCAACTTCGTGTATCTTTTGAATATTTTCATGAATTGGACTAACGAAGTTAGTCTGAGGCAAGACTCTGGGTAATTGATTTTGTAGATCATTTGAAGCTTTAGGTTCATCACAGGTATTAAGGTCCCCTGCCCTAGAAGGAGATCCACATGCTGTATTCACTGGTTTGCCAAATGGCTCCTGAGATGATTGAGTGTCATTGGTAAGTTGCATCTTGGATAACAGCGAGAGAAGTTCACTCAGAATAGGAGCAGTTGATGCAGTTTTTATCACATCACGAGAAAGATTTGTGAGGACCCCACGAATTGGATCAGGAATAGGCTTCAGTGACTTTTCAACCGTAGAATTCAATTCAGCTGCAAGCCTAGGAAACCTGTTATGGGACGGGCTAGCTTCATCAGATCTTATCTCAGAATTATTCCCATGTCTCACAGCGCTTGGTCTTGAATAAGAACCATCAGTTGAATTAGTTTTTAGCTGAACAGTTATTCTTAGAGGGTTTAACCTCTGACTTAAAACAGCATCACGCAATTCATCATCATTTTCTAGAGCCACCACATCACCATCTTCATCATTATAGGTAAGAACTAGAAGTGCATCATTACTGAACTTGAAGAGGCTTGATATTTTGGTTCTGAGCATATTCATGTCATATTCAATGGTCATGAGTTGTTGATGGACGTAGATACTGAATCTCCTGAGAGTATCACCATATTTTACCTGAAAGTGAAAAGAAAATCTTAGGAAGTTGCAGTTCAGAAGTCTGTAAATTAAAAATAATAATTCGATCCAACAGATGGTAAAGGTAATAGATAAGAAATTTATCTACAAAAAGGCTTGCGTAGTCAGATTTAGTAATACGTTGATTACCATCATTGAGGAAGACTTTAAAAAGGAGTAAGTATAACTTTAAACCAAATTAAACGTCAATTGGTATTTGCATGCCACAGCGCCACGCATGAAACATATTGTGAACCTTTTTTTTGCATAAAATGTTGATTGGTTATAGACGTTGTTGACTGGCATGAAAAGAAATGTAAGATGAGAGGAAAGAAAGGCTGAACTTCCTCTTTTACAATAATGCAAGCATAACTATGGTGTGATGACAGAGTAGGAAAGGCAAGGCCATCATGTTTTTCTTCCTTTATTTTTCCTTTGGTGCAGACAAATTAATCTTTGTGATCCAAATATCTGTTCATGCTCGCAGGAAGCATCCCACTACTTAAGAACTATGGTTTTTTTTTTTTTTTCAGAAGTTTGTTTATTTTATTTTGTCTCTTTCTTTATCTATTTTTTAGAACATACCGATGATGAATATTTATGGGAGCAACATAAGTTCTCTAGTGGGTTGATTCATAGTATGTGGTAGGTTTCTACGGTCTGGCCTAAATTCATGTTATAATGGCTGTGGTTATTCTCAAATTCAAAAATACATTTCAAATTTACTTCTTGTTTTGGAGTTTATCAGTTCCCCATGATGTGGATTTAGGGTTAATTTTTGCTGCAATGCCCTAGCCATACGTTTTCTGAAGATCTGGGCTTTTTGATTTAGTAGCTTGATTCAGTGGCTGGTATATAGGCGTTTGGCATTTGGCTTCATCTGTTAAAATCCACAAAGGAGCAAATAGCTTCTATTGTTGCTGATTGACGTATATGGGACTAGAGATTTTTCCTATTGCAGTCCAATTATTACTACTGTTTTGGGCTAAATTAAGATTTGAATTTTGGAAAATTATGTAACAAAACTGAGCTGATTTTGCACAACTCATCTACTAACCTTGGGGTGAAAAGCCTATAAATAGATGACATGAACTATGTAATTTAATAAATTTATTTTTAAAAAAATTCTTCCATTAATTTCAAACTTGTGTGTGAAAATTGCATGTGTTATTCCATTTAGTGCAGACAATAATACATATTTTGGGGGGGAAATTATACCCTTTCTCCCCGGTATAAGACCTGATTTTTTTGCTATTTTTTTGCTACGTGGAATTCTTTTCTATATTAAATTTCTTCTAAATAAATTGTTATTGGCTTGTAAGTGTTCAAGATTTTGCAAAATTGGATACAGCTGAAATCCCTGATGTGGTGAATAAATTGTAATAACTTATTGATGTTGTATGGATAAAATTTCTTATTGTTTGGTTCAAATTTATTTGATCTATGCATCATCATTCGAGTTCTATATTTCATATATATTGATTGCAATTAAAGAAAGAATTTTTTTATGTATCAAGTGATTTGTGAATTGTGAATCATAACACAAGTTCCCTTAGGTGATCTCCTTCCAACACATCATTTAATTGCATTAAGAAACTATGCCCTGACATCAAGTTAGTATAATAACTTATAGCTGTATCTAGTCAACTAACTGTGAGAGATATTAATTAGGAAAATAAAAAGATTTAATTAATGATGCACTTTAAGCAAAATCTGATAGGTTATGGTTTTATCAAAAGGAGTAAACAATTTGAAAGATTTCTTTAAACATAACAATTTATTTGATTTTGTGGGACAATCAATTCTTTTGGCGAGTATTTTGAGTTCAACAAAATCAACATGGAACATAAACTTAAAGAAAAATAACAAGTTTTTGCATGAAACAAATCAACGTAAACTTTATAAATATCAAGATAATTTGTGTGCTCAATTTCAATGTCATAAACAAAAAGGATTTGAGCAGTTTGAATATAGTGCAAAATTTACGCATGATCTAGTTACACGGTATTTATTTTTAGAATATTTTGTTACCACTACTTGCTTCATTAAGCATCATAGCCAAGAGTTTAGGAATGAGCTAAGTTACAATTGATTCAAAATATTATCTAAGGTTTTATTTAGATCTTTGAAAATTGAGGCATCTTACAAGAATTATATTAAGGATGTTGTAACTATGTTGATTCCTAAGAAAAACTCAGTAACAACCAATCTAAAACCTATTAAAAGTACATTAATGCAAAAATGTGTATCACTTAAGTTGATATAATTAAAATAATTATAGTTACAATATCAATCTGCATTCGACAATTTTGAATGTGACTATGTTCATGAGCTTGAAATCCATACTTAATCAATTGTTAAAATTTAAATTTAAAATTAAAATTGAGCACGGTATTACAACTAAATATAAACTTCTGATAGGAATTGAGTCTACTTATAAATTTGATACTAAACTAGGGGTATAAGTGAGCTGAGCAGGCTCGCGAGCCGAGCTTATCGAGCTCATGAGTCGAGTTCGAGTTCGAGCTTGATGAGGCTTGGCTCGTGAGCTCATGAGCCGGCTCGAATTACTATTTGAATTTTTTTAATTATTAATATTTTTATTACATTTAAAAGTTTTTAAAAATTTAAGTTTAAGTCTGCAATAGCCGCATAGTTAATAAAAAACTTCTCAAATATTAATGCTAATAAATGTTGTAGCTTTAATTATTACTAAAATAGTAAAATTTAAAAGATGTATTTCCAACGCGATAGTATTAATTATATTATAGAAAAGCCGCAGGCCTCCTTTCTTTGCGGAAGGTGGATCAAATGCGGATGTTCCTCGGCTCCTCCCATCAGCCACTTCGATTCGAGCTCGAGTTCCTCGAATAGGGCAAGTTTTCCTCTTCGCCTCGGTTATGGGCTCTCCACCTGTGCAAAAACCGGGAAGGAAAAAAACACAGGCAGGAGCAAAATCAAGCGGCTCGATGCGCTCGTTCCAATGATGGGAGTCGACTCAGTATTTGACTTGTGAGTCGAGCTTAAACACCCCCTGACTCGAGCTCGACTCGACTCGTTTACACCCATAGACTAAACCAATTATACGTGATGTTTGTTAAAAGATCAATTTACCAATCCAAAAATGCAATTATTGACAAATTAATTGATAATATTATTCTTATGAGGAATGATCAAATTCACATTGATTTCTCTTTATTCTCAGTTTTGTGAAATGAACTCATAACAAGAACATTATGGAGAGAGTTAAAATGTGCCAATATTTTCGGAACTTCATTAATGATGATTGTCAAAAAACAAATTTTAAATTTTAAACTTTTTTCATGTCACCTCTAACGGAGCATAATTCATCAAAATATATTTAAAACATTTGAATTTTTTTTTTAATGTTATTCGTCCATATAAGTATATCATATATGCATGATTTGTCAACTTTTATTCTACCCTTCATCTAGATACAACAACAACATCAAGCCTTTATCCCACTATATGGGGTCGGCTACATTTATCATTTTTCTCCATTGTATATTATTAAGAGTCAAATTCTCATTTATATCTAATAAAAAAGATCAGTTCTAACATTCTTTTACCAAGTCTTTTTAGGAATACCTCTATCTTTCTTAACATAGGTCAAATCTAATACATCTACTCTCTTAACCAAGTCATCAGTAGGCCGCCATTTTATGTTACCAAACCATCTATGGCGACTCTCTCTAATCTTATCTGTCACTGGTGCTACTCCAACCTTTTCACGTATATGTTCGTTTCATGCCATGTCTCTAAAAGGTAAAGTCACTCACCCACCTGAGCATCCTCATCTCTGCAGCACTTAACTCATTATTATGCTTCTCTTTTAATGGCCAACACTCTGCATCATAAAGCATTGTAGATCTAACCACCATCTTATAGAATTTTCTTTTAAGTTTGAGTGAAACTTTTCTATCACACAACAAGCCCGATGCATTCCTCCACTTCAACCATCCAACTTGAATTCTACTAATAATATCCCCATCTATTTCACCATCACTCTGAACAATAGACCCAAGATATCTAAAATGTGTACTCTTATTAATGACTTGATCACTAAAAGTCACAAACACCTCACTACATCTATTACTGTTAAAATTACACTCCATATATTTGGTTTTAGATCTAATCAAACGAAAATTTTTAGACTCTAAGGTTGACCTCCATAATTCAAGTTTATCTTCAACTCCCTCTTTAGTCTTATCAACAAGGAGAATATCATCAATAAAATTTATTAGTACTTCTTAGGATGCATATGAGTTTAAAGCATAAATTCATTTCATTTGCATTAATTGCATAAGAAAATTTACAGAAAATTGGTTACTAATTAAGACAATGATAAGCTTTTTTCTGCTATGAGTAAGAGGTATAAGGAGTTTAAAACTGATGATAATCAAAGTTTGCTTAAATTCATTAAGAATTTCATCAGGATTCTTTAAAAAATTAAATGCTAAAAACATAAGGCCATTTAAAATCATGCATCATATTATAACTAATGCTTTTTTACAAATTTAAAAAAAAAATCCAAGAAATTCTAAAATTAAATGAATTTTAATTTTTCTAATTTGACATTATTTTATTAACCTATTATAAATTTCTTAAATTATTCTTTCCATCTCCTTTTGAACCCTTACCCGCACTTAACACTAACAAATAATTCTATACAACTTGTTATTAAATTGCACTAGATGATGAGATTTTCTAATGCTAATGGTTAATTCTTTACATAAGACATGTTTAATTGTAACGACTCATGGAATTTGCTTTGTAGAAATTTTTTTTTTTTTAATTACTGTTTTAGTTCGTTTGATGAGAAATGAAAAATTCATCAGAGATTGATTTGTCCAAATTGGCAAATTTGATGAAAATATGTATGATTATTCTCATTAGAAGCATCACTCTAAATGATAAAATTGTGTCCAATGCTAATAATGAATTCCACATGTATCTTGTTCACTGACGAGGCATGTATGTGACGACGACTCACGGACTTTATGCTGTAGAAAAAATAAAAAATTAATATTGCCAAATGCTGAATTTATTGCAGGGAATTTGTCCAAGTTGGCATGTTTGATGAAAATCTAGAGATGTTTATTCTTATCAGATGCATCACATAAAACAATAATCTAAGCTACGTCTATTTATTTTCATTAATTAATTTATTTTATTTTATTTTATAATTTTCAATTTCTATTATAGGAACATGCTGATGATGAGAATTTATAAGAATGACATATATTCCCTTCTGGATTGAAAATAAGTATCAGGTTGGTTTATTTGCTTTAACCTAAATTTAAGTTAAAATGAATGTTGACTATTCCCAAGTTCAAAATTGCAATTCAAAATTACTTTAAAGTTAAGTACTCGCCACTTATGAGCTTGCAAAGGCAAGTGTTGTTGCAATTTCCTTACTCGGTGGTTTCCTAAAATTTTGGGTTTTCAATTTAGGAGTTCGTAATTCATTGGCTAATATATAGGCAGTGGAATTAATGGTTGTTTGTGGTTATTGATTCAATAGCCCGTATATAGGCAGGGTATTAAGCATTATATTTGTTGCTATACAAAAAAGGGGCCGTGGCATTTGTTGTTATAGATTGACAAATATGAAACTTGCAATTTTTCCTACAACAACAACAACATCAAGCCTTTATCCCACTACGTGGGATCGGCTACATGAATCCTTTTTCTCCATTGTGTCCTATTAAAAGCCAAATTCTCGTTTAAATCTAATAAAGAAAGGTCATTCCTAATATTTTCTAACCAAGTCTTTTTAGGTCTACCCCTACCTTTCTTAACACAAGTCAAATCTAATACCTCTACTCTCCTAACTGGGTCGTCGGAAGGCCGCCTTTTTATGTGACCAAACCATCTAAGGCGACTCTCTCTAATCTTATCTTCTACTGGAGCTACTCCAACCTTTTCACGTATATGCTCATTTCGTATCCTATCTCTAAGGGTAAAGCCACTCATCCATCTAAGCATCCTCATCTCTGCCACACTTAACTTAGTATTATGCTTCTCTTTTAATGGCCAACATTCGGCACCATAAAGCATTGCAGGCCTCACTACCATCTTATAGAATTTTCCCTTAAGTTTGAGGGGTACATTTCCATAAAGCATTGCAGGCAATTTTTCCTATTGCAATAAAATTATTGTGGATGCTTTTCAAATAATTCTAAACCCAAATAATCAGGAGTTATAGGATAAATCAATATTTGAATTTTGGGAATTTTTACTAATTTTATGCCAACAAAAACTCTAAATAAATGATCTGAGGCGTGCACTTTAATAACTTGAATCAATAAAATTTATTATTTTAATTTCAATCTTGTGTGTCATTCCTATGGATATGCTATAAGTACGAGAATTGATTTCCGTTATTTTTTTTTAGAAAGTTATCATGATTCTGTCTGGCTACTTTTTTTATTTTTTTGCTACTTTTTTTATTTTTTTTGTGGCAAGAAATAGCTTTTACAACAACATTTGTTAGGGTAGTAACTGTAAAAAAATTGTTGTCTGAATATTTAAAAAAACAATAAAATTAAAATGTCCAAAGCAACTTTCAAAAAACTTGTCTTACCCACAAAAATTTCATTGGTATTTTTATAAACAATTGCAACCGCCCTAAATTGATGCATAATATATTTTACACAAAATAATTAAAGGATAATGCATTTCAGTAAAATGATACAAGCTATTTTTCCTATGTTAAGGTTGTTTATTTGTCAAGATATTATGTAACTACCATCTAATTCTGCATTTAAAATTTTGAGATTTGCACAATTGATGTAACCTAGAGATGGGGTATTATACTCTTAATCATCATCATCAGATTTAGCTAAACTATATACAGTCAGCTTTATAAATCCTCATCCTAGTTGTATAAAATGTTCTGTCTCCTCATCTTTTTAGTGCATCTTCTATCTTTCAATGTACATGCCCAAATAATATTTATCTATTTTTCACTACCTTATATCCTCAATAATACTACTACAATTATCCCTCTAAAATAATAATTTCTTAACCCAGCCTTTTATTTCAATCACATTCAACATATTCATCAATGCTTCTTTATTACCCACCAGTCATATCCATAGGACAAAGCTTACCTAATTGCAATTTTATAAAGCTTACATTTAACTCTCATGATACTCTCTTATCACATAGTTCTTTGAAGGAACTTCTAAATTTATCAACGTTTATGTCAATATCATTCTATAAAGTAAACTCAAGATATTTAAACATCAAACAAATAAGTGTCACTTTATTTTCAAACAATCTTGGTCAATAATTATAAATATTATGTTCATTAAACTTATATATCATACTTTTAATTTTATTAGTCTCAAATCTTTTGACTCCTAAAGATTTTCTCTATTGTTCTAACATTTTGATTAGTTCAACAAAATCTCAATAACTAGAATTACATCATTTGCCAAAAAATATGCAAAATCTTTGATGTAAAGCTTTGTAATCGCCTCCAAAACTAATACAGAAAAAAATATGCATATTGTGAACATTTGATACAAAGCATATTTTGTTTGGAAAACTTGGGACACCCCATAACTATTAATATGAGTTATACACCTGCGATAACTTTAACATGCATTTGACACATACACGTCTTTACCTTAATGTAAATCAGATCAGTACTTATGATACCCAATCATATGCCCTCTAAACTAATCAAAAGCACATGAAATGTGTTTTTAGTTTATATATATTTGTCCTTGATTGCTTTAACACAAAAATCACATCCAAAGGGAAATTATCATATGCATAAAACTAATTGATTTTTTGGTACGATCATAATATCTTTTTCAAAATCTATGCTCCATTACTATACCATAAATTCAATGCAAGTCTGAATTCTTGAATTGAATTATATAAAAATGCATCTTCTTCAATCCTTTGACATCCTCGTAAAACTCAAAATCTCATTAAAAATATGCCTAACAAAACTGCTTCATTATCAAATATAACTTTTATAATTTCTATAGGTATATCATCTAAACACAGTTTTGCATATAAATATCACTAAGTACACTACATTATTTTTATCTTGTTTCAAATCCTTTTTTCTTAAAACTCTCATCTACTAATTTTCCAAACTAACATTTTCATCTTTTCTTGATATTTTCATCTTCAGCATTTCGTATTGTCATTGAATTTAAAGCATTTAACTAAATACAAGCCCCATATCTCTAATCTCTTTCCCTAATTATTTATTTTGGTCCATTTCTCTTAGTACCTGACATGTTATATAAATCATAGAAAAGGGTAACTTTTTTATTTCTCACTAGAATCTTTGCAAAGCTCCTAGCTTCCTCAAAACCATAGTAATTCACAGTAGTATTTACTATTTGCTAATCCTAAAATCCTTAACAACCTTTTTACCTTATCATCTCACTACCAAATTTTCTTTCATATGTATGAACTATTAATAAACAATCCAACAATCTATCCAATCTTTTTTAAGCAGACTAGCCTGTTTATGCAGAAAAGGGGCACGTTATTTATAGACAAAATTATCATTCATCTAAATATAAATTCAAAATGAATGAAAAAAAGGAGAAAAAAAGGAAAAGGAAAACATGATAAATACTAGATACTACCTCTTAGTAACTAGTATCTTATATAAATCAACAAAAGTCTTAGTATTTTTTACTCTTCACCATCATCTTTGAAAAGCTTCTAGTTTTTTCAATCATAGTAACTCATGTAAGAATTTACTATTTGTTAATAATAAAAACATATTTTTCTCGATAGCCATTATTTACTTTCTCATCTCACTACCAAATTTAATTTTCTTCCCTATGTAAGATTTATTTATAATTAAAAATATATATATGATGATCTTTTTAAATAAACTAATTTATTTGCATAGAAAATGGGCAATTTATTTACATAAAGATGTTATCATTCCATTAAATTTAAGTCCATAAGAGTGTAAAGAGTGTGAAAGAGAGAAAAATAAAAAATATGTTACAGTTGAGGATGTTATAGCACTATATTCTTAGGCAATTGGTAGCCATAGACTAATGGATAATGTTAAAAAGATAGGGTAGGAGGCATATATATTCCCATTTTATTAGATGTTCCAATGGCACTATATTCCTATTTTAATAAACTAATGGACAATTTTCAAAGAGAGGATAGGAGACTAATAGATACCTATTTATTTTAATTTTGATCACTAAGCTACTTTTTTTAGCTTCTATCACTGTTTACTTTGAATCTACGTTTTTATTATTGAATTCTTTGTTTATCAAGCTTCAATAATATCTCATTATACATTCTTTAATCTTGCAGCATCTTGCATCTTATAAAAAAAGTCTGTTTTGCAAAAATATTAGATACTACAAAAAAATTTAAATTGAAAATAGAACAAGTTGGCAGGGTCTATTCATTTTTTATTTTAAAGCACATGCAACAATTAAATTATGTAACTCCTTAAATCTAAATTGGTTATAAGAAATGAAACTATGTTTAACAACAACAACAACAACATCAAGCCTTTATCCCACTATGTGGGGTCGGCTAAATGAATCATTTTTATCCATTGTGTCCTGTTAAGAGTTAATTTCTCATTTAAATCTAATAAAGAATGGTCATTTCTAATATTTTATAACCAAGTTCTTGTAGGTCTACCTCTACCTTTATTAACATAAGTCAAATCCTAACCAGGTCATTGGAAGGCCGCCGTTTTATATGACCAAACCATCTAAGGAGACTCTCCATAATCTTATCTTTCATAGGAGCTACTCCAACCATTTTATGTATATGTTCATTTCGTATCCTTTCTCTAAGAGTAAAGCCACAAATTCACCTAAGCATCCTCATCTCTGCAACACTTAACTTAGTATGATGCTTCTCTTTTAATGGCCAACATTATGCACCATAAAGCATTGCAAGTCTCACCACCATCTTATAGAATCCTTCCTTCAGTTTGAGGGGAACTTTTCTATCACACAACAAGCCTAATGCATTCCACCACTTCAACCATCCAACCTAAATTCTACTAATAATATCCTCATCTATTTTACTATCACTCTGAACAATAAATCTAAGATATCTAAAACGTGTACTCTGATTAATGACTTGATCACCCAAAGTCACAATCCCCCCCCCACTAGATCTATTATTACTAAAATTACACTCCATATATTTGGTTTTAAATCTACTCAAACAAAAACCATTAGACTCTAAGGTTGAACTCCATAATTCAAGTTTACCTTCAACTCCCTCTCTAGTCTTATCAATAAGAAGAATATCATCAGCAAAAAGCATAAACCAAGGTACAACCTCTTGCAAATGTCTAGTGAGAACATCCATGACTAAAGCAAAAAGATATGGGCTTAAAACTGATCCTTGATGTAATCCAACTGAAATAGGTAAATATTTGGTTAAACCAGATCATGTTTGAACACAAGTGATAGCTCCTGCATACATATCCTTAATGAATTGAATATAAGCATTATTAACCCCTTTCTTCTATAGAACTCTCCATAGCACTTCTCTTAGAACTTTATCATATGCTTTCTCTAAATCAATAAATATCATATGAAGATCCTCCTTATTCTCTATATACTTCTCCCTCAAATCACTCAATAAATGTATAGCTTCCATAGTAGACCAACCCGGCATGAATCCAAATTGATTTTGAGAAACATTAGTATCCCATCGTAGCCTATGCTCCATAACTCTCTTCCATAGTTTTAAAGAATGACACATTAACTTAATTCCTCTATAATTCATGCAATCTTCTGCATCAACTTTATTTTTTTAAAATAGCAATCAACACACTCATTCTCTACTCATCTGGCATCATTTTAGTTTTCAAAATAATATTAAAAAGTTTAGTAAGACAATAAATTACATCATATCCTAAGCATTTCAACACATCTATTGGAATATCATCAGGTCCAACAGCTTTTCCATATTTCATTTTCTTTAAAACCTCTTTAACTTCAGTTTTACTAAAACACTGATAAAAAAAGGCATCGAAAATGATTATAGTTTGCAAATGATCAACTTGGAGCATGCAAGTCGATCCCAAAATTGACAACAATTTTAAAAGTTGTATGGTATTTGTGTTACAGTGAATGAATAATCTAGAACTTTGTAATACTGAACTGAAATTGGTTATTACAATAAAGATGAAAATTGAGATTATTTGATGATGTAATGTTCCTATTTTTGCATTTTAATTGATAAAAAAATATTTCATGATTGAAAAATCAAATATTGCAACTCTAAAAATGAATAATTTTTAAAGTAGTTTAATGCTCAGTAATCATGCAAAACATTGATATATGTAGTAATAACATTTAAAGAAAATCTTATGATCAACTACCTAAATAATATTATTTTCTCATCTCATTCAGCATACCTTGTTCAAAATATTATTATCTCATCTCATTCAAATTTACAAACTCCATTCAGCAAAACTAATGTCAATTTAAGACCTAGCCAACCATCTTTGTTAATTTGTTACCATATATGGATTACATTGCGGTACCTCACTTGCAAATAACATCCTAGTCAACCCTTGTCTACTTTTTCACACAATTGTGTTAAGTTGTGCACCTTATGAATAGAGTCCTAGCAAAACCTTGCCTACTCCTCACCACAATCCGGCTAAGTCAAGTTCATCGCTTTTTTGAACTCCCAAATAAATTCAAATTTGGATTCATTTCACCAATTTTAACATGATTTTATAATTGACTATCAATTAAACATCAAATATCAATCTCTTTCATCAAGACATAAGACCTATAATAGCCACTAAAATGGGCATGCTAACCAACAATTATATCTGCCTTAAAAGCTCCAAGTTTCAGAAGGACAGCATATGAAATTCCGATGAAAGAGTTTGGAAAGTGATAGAGAGATAATGAATACCAAAGATAACGAAAATCATTAAGGATCAACATAACTAAGACAAGCATATAGCAATTAATGGCACTGAAAAGAAGTATAGTAGGCACCATGAATGCACTAGATGATAGGAAGCCTATACTCTGAGGATCTTAATAGTGGTCATCAGCATGTCCTCTTATACATTGTGAAGAAGGCCTCATAAAACTTCCCTGGCTGGCAATGCAAAATCATAGTAGTGATACATCATATTCTTCAATCATAAATTTGTCACCTTATAATCCAAAGGCTCCAATATGGTTAAACACAGCTTCACAACAAAAGGTAAAGGCCCACAACCGAATGAGGGAGTTCGCTAGCATCATTAGAATATCTTCAAAGTTCATACAGAAAGCTCACATCAAAACAAACAACATCACTTAGATCATTAAGTTTGTTTTTTTATTTTTTCAAACAGACTTTTTTTACACATGGGTATGAAAATCATTGTTTGAATTTGTCTTAAGGGGTTTAACAAGCATTTCCTCAATGGGTAAGAGTCCATAAAACTGATACAAGCTTATAGCAGCAAACGCCACTGAGAAGTATAGTTGGCAGCATGAATGTAACAGAAGACAGGAAGTCTGTTCTAAGAAACATGATGATCCGATACACTCAAAAGAACTTCATTAAATCTTCCTTGCTGACAATTCAAGGTCACTGTATTTGCCATCATATTCTGTCACCATGCATTCCAAAGGCCACCTCAAATACTCTCAAGCATATAGCTCAGACAAAAAAGAGAAGTCCCAAACCCCATAGTGGGAAGCCCACAAGCCTTATTAGGAATTCTACAGAGTTTTGATAAAAGGCCAGCAATAGTCAATACAAGATACATCATTTATTTGATAAGATAATTTAGTTTTTTATGTGTGGATATATTCTTTACTCCCATATAATCCAACAACTTCATTATCATAAATAAATTTCAATAACATCAACTATCCCAGCATTCAGCCCCAGTATTATAACCTTATTAACAAACTGTCAAATAACCTTACATGTTTATAACCATTATCAATTCAATTAAGCTTTTCATGCAACCATAGACACCGATAATCATAACTTTGTGCAAATTTTCCAGAAAGTATCGCAAGAACATGAAAAAGGATTTACAAGATCTACAATAAAACATCAAGGTGAATGCAATTGAAGAACTCCTTGTGGCCATGAAAATGAGAGAGAACATAAAGTTTAAGAAATATTGCAGAAGAAAAAGATCGCCGAAATCCTATTAGCCATCCGAAATATGCAAAAAAGAAAGATGTTGTCCAATTTACTTCAATAATCAGAGAAAAATTAATAAATTAACTATCCAAATATCAAAATTCGCTGATTTTTTGCAGAAATGAAATCGATAACGTTACTGCACAGTTTGACACAAAACGACATCAGATAAAAGCCATATTAATACAATAACAGCAGGTCCTGGCCAGGTAGGTGACGATGATCTACCTGGTCGCGGTTGCAGATAAATCGCTATGGATGGCAATGAAAGTGATCAAATTAATTAAAAGAGAAAACGAAAGGATTTAAAAAAAATAAATAAATCGAACCTTTATCACCACATCCCCATCGTCTCCACCTAGCTCCTTATCACCCCTGGACGAGAACGAGTTCGTCGAGGCCATCGCGTGCCGGTAAGTGTCGTAAAGCTTTCAGTACGAAGGGGAGAAACCCAACCCAATCTAGGCGGAAGGAGGAGATCGAGGAGGCCAGGCCTAGGACTTCGATGCTTGGGAAGAAAGAAAAGAAAGGGGTCGTCGCATAGCTCCCGTGCGAGTTGGGTGGCTTTGCCCTATTTAATAGCTAGACGATATAATTTCTTCAGAGCTAAGGCATGCGATTGTAACATAATTAAAATATGAAAGCATTATTTTAAAGGGTATCTAATTGGGTTCGGATCTGATCCTAATTGATCTTATCTGAATTTATTAGACTCAAAATTAACATTTAAAATATTTAGACTTCATTTGTGATAAATTTTTTTATTATTTTTTAAAATAATTTTTAGTATAATTTTGTTTTAATTAAATTTAAAAATATTGGTTTAAAAAAATAATAAGAAAATTGTTCCAAATGAAGCTTTAATTTGAATTTGACTCATCTTAAGTCAATTAATTCGAATCCGGCTCATTTAATGTGTTTATTATATAAAACATTCATGTTTTTAATCAACATGTTTGTTCAACTTAAATATGACCGGTTTAAGCCTACCTGAATTAAAATTGACTTAATTTCAATTCAAAATTACATTTTCAGGTTTGCATAACCCCGATTCTAAAACAAGACAACATCACTAGTAAGCCCTCATTGGCCAACAGCTGCCTCACTTTTGCTGCTTGGCCACCATTGCTAGACTTTCCCTGGCCGACCATTATCATCCAACCTTCTTCTAGCCATCGTTGTCGGGCCTCTATCAGGTCTATATTATTAGGCATTCGTCGGCCGACCATTGTCATCGGACTCTGCTTGATTGTCATTATCAAAACTCTACTTGGGCACCACCATTGTCGTACCTTCATTGACCAACCAATGTCACTAGACTTTTGCTACCCGACTACTATGGCCAGATCTCCACCATTAAACTTTCATCTTTCGACCATCATCACCAAACTTTTGTCGCCCGGCCTTTGCCCTCAAATATTAGCCCAATCGCCATTATTGTACTTTCACCAACCATCCACAGTTATCAAACCTCCATCCTCCACAGATTATGGTTCTCATATCATAATCACATGACTATGATCTTCCGACCACTTTCGCTTAATTACAGGCCTTCCAACCTTGATCGCCTGTTGTTCGTTTTGGAAAAATATAGATATAAGCTCGAACCTTGTTCTGGTAAGCTTAAAGGTTCCTTATTTTTCTTGAGGTAGACTGGATTTAACATTTAACCATATTTTCTCTGATATTAGTGTTAGGTTTTATTTAGATATGAATTATACTTCCTATAAGTGCAAGTCCTCATAGCTAATATCCCTCCTAACGTATTAGAGGAGCACTCTCGATTAAGGATGAAATATATTTAATTTGTGCAAAGAGCATGGGAATGTGCAATAAAGTTTTAGCATTTTAATCTTAGTTATGGTGGGGATGAAGGTAAACTCGATCAAGATCCCATACTTTATTCATCCCGGGTATATCGTGAATTTCAGTCTACCAATACTAACAATCATTGATTGTAATATCGAGAGAATTTGATTAGCAGCCATAGGTTGCCTCCTTTTAGGGATCTCAAGTAAATGGAAGTCGAGAAATATGGATTTTATTTTAGCTTGATTTGAGTTGGGGCTTATGGCTATATTCAATAGTTGCCCGTGTGATTGGATTTTGGGTATGAACTTACGAGTTTCATTTGAAAGTAACCCTAGTAGTGGGTCTTACGACCTTTATTAAAGGTGGCCTAAATAGCTGGTCTTAAAACTTAGCCATATAGCCTAAGTTACCTGAAAGTTTTGGTTGGATATGTCTTATGACTTCCTTAGAAATTGCCTGATGCGGGTCTTATAGCCTAGCTTTGTAAGCTAAGGGGCACGTATGGTAGGTCTTACAACTTAGCCCTATAGACTAGGATGTCAATGGTGGGTCTTACAACTTCAAAAGTTGAACTTACGACTTCTATTAGAAGTTATCATATTTAGAGTTTTACACACTTATAGGTTTTGACACCAGTGTCAGCATTTTATTTGCAAGTTAGCCTTTAGTCGTTATTTTGACACATACTAGTCGATAGTTATTTTTTTACCTTAGCTTTCAGTAGTGTGCTTACTCTTTTGTGCTCTTAGCTTTTTCTACTGCAGTAGTTTGTTACTCTACTTTAGCATTATTATTTGTTCTTTACCTACTTTCAAGCACTGTTATGCCTGTAGTAACTAGCTTTACTCTTTTTAGCATTAATTTTATTTATAATGTGCTAACTTTTGTCTGCTTATTCGTAGGTGCTCGTAACCAACAATTTATAGAGCTTTCAGGTAGCTATAGTTGACAGTGGCGGATTTAGGGGGGGGGCGGCCTAGGGGGCACGTGCCCCCTAGGCCCGTTTGAGAGCTGATTTCAGTGTTTGAGTTTTTAAAGTAGTTTGTATTAGGTTGCATAGTAAAAAATAAGTTATTTGCTTCATTTTATTTTATTATTATTTTTGTGTGCATTAAATTATTTTAAAATTATTTAATTAATTTGATTTATTTATTAATTGGATTTAAATTTAAATTTCTTAATTAATTTCAATAAAAGTTTAATTGTTTAATATGTTAATATAAATCTTAAAATTTAAATGCATTTTATAATTATTAATTAAATAGATTTCCTCATTAAATTGATTCAAGTTTTAGATTAGTCATTTTAGTTAAATTTAATTTACTCGTTCAATTAGATATTTTAACTGTTTGAGTTGGTTAATAGTTTAAAATTATTTTTTTCTTAAATTAGATTAAAATACTTTATAATTGATTGATTTTTTTATGTTTAATTAAATAATCAAATTTTAATTTAAAATTAACTAATCATATGAATTTTGCATATTTACGTTTAAAGTTTCAACTTATCTGAACTTTATTTAAAAATTTGAATATATATTTTAAAATCATTTTGCAAGTTAATTAAAGGTTCATATTAAGGTTAACTTGATTTCTGATTTTTTAAATTTGTTTAATTTTGTTAAATTTAGCTGATTGGTTGATCAGTCAAGTATTTTATCAATTTACTATTTTTGGTTGGACAATTGATATATTCAATTAATTAAGGCTTGCATGCTTAATTTAGTAGAATAAAGGTTTTAGTTATTTAAATAATCGAGTGGCTAATTGATGTTCTATTATAATTTAGTTATTAAAGTGGTAAATTCAATGTCCCCGGTTTTCTAAAAAAAGAATTGTGTAAGTCATCTATTTTTATACAAATTTCAGCAACTTTCTGACGTTCCCTCCCCGCAAGGGGAGATTAGGAGAGGGCACTTGCCATTTTAACTTGACTCAGTCGGATCAAATCAATGGAGAGGATTTTGGGGGAGCGAATCAACCCGAAAATAATCTTCAAATATTCAATCCACTCGAACGGAACATATCATCGAGAGCTTCGGGGACTGAATCAACCCACTGATTGCGATGCTCAATTTAACGACTGCAGTGTCTGCCATTTTTTTAATTTTATTAATAATAGTAGCTATTACCTATTACAAATCATTATTAATACTAGTTATCGATAATAATAATAATTATTAATGATGGTAATAAAAAGAAATACAACAAAACCCTCTTTTCTTTTTTCTTTTTTTTTGGGAAAATTAGGGGCAAATATGCCCAATTTTCATTAAAGAAAAAATTAATACAAAAACAGAAGGTAGCAAGAAAACAAGAAAAACTTACCACCTAATGTAAAAGAAAAAAAGAATAAAACCTAACAACTCAACCTAAAATTCTGGCTTCAAAAAAAAATGAAGCAAGACAACCAAAAAAGCAGAAAAAATCTGCTAAAAAACAATAACTACACCTTCAAAAACAAAGAGTGAAAAGAAAAGACAAAACTAATCCAAAGGACTAGAAATACAATAAGAATCAATGACTTAGAATCAGTCACCAAATACAAAAAAAGACTTAAAAACAACAGCCAATAACAGTATCCTCTGAAAAAAACTCCAAAGAGCCAGACAACATACTCCAGCAACCAGTCCCAAGCCACCCTTCAGCAACCAGATCCTCAATTTTCCACCAGCTCCTTCACAGCTCCTAAAGTCCAATCAGCTCCTTCTCAGCTCCCTGAAATCTCACAAGAAATCAAGCTCCTTCACAGCTCCTAACGTCCCACCATCTCCTTCACAGCTCCCGAAAACCTCACAAGAAAAGCCCTGTCAAACATAAAACCAAGCAGCAGCCAATAGAAAAGAAAAGAAAAGAAACAAAAGAGCCAAAAAAAAAAACCTTAAAGACCAACTAGAAAAAACAGAAGCAAATTAAAAAACCAAGGCTTTATTAATGTCCATCCATATTTAAAATAAAAAATCGGTTGACATTAAAAGCACAAAAACAGATAAAGAGAGAACAGAAAAACAAATAAAAATTAGAAAACTCAAACAAAATAACACCAATCTAAACAACCAACTCCCTCTCCCAATCAAACAAAAATCCAAGCAGCAGCCAACAGAAAGAAAACAAAAAAACAAAAGCTAATAATGCCCATCCAAATAAAAATCGATTGACATTACTAGCAGCAAATAGAGAAAGAGTACAAAACACAAAACAAAACTAAATTAAATTTGCATTAGAAATCTCAGCAAAAGATTTCCAGACCAAAACTTTAGCAAAAATAGCTTTTCTAATAAAACTTTAGCAAAAATAGCTTTTCAAATACCTGAAAACCTCCTATTATTCCTTTCACGCCAAATGAAATAAATAGAGCAACAGGTGATCAAGTAATAAAATTTTTTAATATTACCAGAAACATTAAGATCAGCAATGAAATCAAAAACTTGTAAAAGATAAGGTTTAAGAAAAAAATGCTTAAGACTAGGAATTAAAGAAGAAATAATATAAAAAGAATAATTACAATCAAAATATAAATGATTATGAGATTCTAAATCGGAATTACACAGAACACAAACAGCTGAAATATAAACATTTCTATTCAAAAGAATATCTATTGTCTTAAGTCTATTTAAAACCGCCATCCAAGCATAACAAGAATACCTCAAAACATACCGTTTATGCCAAATATACTTATACCAATAAACTTTAACAGAATCCTGAAAGTAAGCCAAATAATAACTCTTAAATTTCGGAAAAAGCTCTCCATCCCATTTCAAACAAGACATTGAAGTGCTTTGAATATCAATAGAGATATTCAAGTATTGTAAATCAGCAGGAAGAAACCAGCTCCCATTTAAAATAACATCCTTCACATCAGATTTATGCCATTGAGTATTAATATTCGGAACTAACTCATGAATCGAAGAACCATCCAACCAAGGGTCCCAACATAAAGATAAATTACTATTCGTCGTGATAACAAAAGAAAGTTTATTTTTAATAGATGAAGCCTGCTTACACAACTCTTTCCAAAATTTAGATGCTTTAATAGTAGGCATTTTCCATAAAGAAGTATAATATTCTTTAATCCAAATAGACAAAAGGCTATTAGTATTTAAAATTCTCCAAATTAGAGAGCAGTTATAAGCAAAATACAAACCCTTAAGATCCAAGATATCCAAACCTCCAAAACATTTTGGCTTATACACATCTTTCCAAGCTATAATATGCATATTCTTAGAATGAATATTCCCATGAAAAAGAAACTTAGAACATCTTCCTGTAGCAAGAATTAGAAGGCAAGGATTTCTGTTTGAAAGATCCTGATGCCGAGTGGGTTGGAGGGAAGTTGATCAAGAACCTTAGGCCAGACGAACGGAAGCCTTAGGCAAAATCGGGCAGGAAATGCGTGGAGGGCTCGAGCTAAGGTTCCATTCATGTGAAGGAGACGCTCGCAGCCTGTACTACTGTGGGTGAGCGGTGGCTGTAGGTTGGGAGGCAGATTGGCTTCTCTTTGTGCGGGATTGGAAGACAGATCGGCGAGTGAAGGAATGCCTTGGAGGCAAGGCTTGGTTCTTTCGCTTGGAGGAAAGGGGCGGACGCCGAGTTCTGCAGGTGACGACCTAGTCGCAGTCTGATAGAGATCTTTGATATTTTTCTGTTTGGTTGCGGGTGAACAGTGGGACGTCAATATTGATGTTGCACTGTTCATCTTTGCAATTTTTCTGTCTCTACCGAACTTGCCAAAGATATGCGCGAAAGAAGATAATGACCATTACCTTCGCAAAAGGGGGCAAAATAGAGTTCGATTGGAGATGAATCACGGCATTTTTTAGTTTCACCACATTTTGGAGTGAAAATGAGATTTTCGGTTGGAGATGCCATAAAGCCCTCACTTTTTTTTTAAACTTGATGTATTGTTCTAAGAAATAATTATATTTATGATGATGAGTATTAATGTTAATATATCAAGATACCACCGCATTCTGTAGTCTATTAGTTCCCTTAGTGGCTCCCCCATTGACAATCATATCCTTTGCTTGCAAAAATCCACACTTAATCAGAAAAATTTTATTATTGCACTTCTCTTCATGTTGTACCAAACTCTGCATTCATACCCTTTTTCTTTGGCTCTGCATCTGAGAATGACATTGTATGATGCCTGGCCATTGCTCAACTTATAATAGTTTCTAATGGGAGTCATCCGAAAAAGCCAATGGTTCTGAAGTTTAGCACAAGATGATAATATCCTCCAAATATTTTTTTAAAAAAATTCAATATTGCATTCCATTGGCACATGTTCTTGGAGCTTGAATTCATCAGTTAGGTGCTTTTAATGACATGACTAATATAGCTACTCCAAACTTATCATGTGTATACTTATTTCACATTTTGTATTATATTTAAAGCCACTCATCCACCTAAGCGTCCTCGTCTCTATACCACTTAACTTAATTTTATGCTTTCCTTTTAATGGCCAACATTCTATGATATAAAGAAGGGATTTTTGCATACCTAAAACTTAAAAATAAGTCTATTTACATATCTAACACTCAAAATTTCCTATTTACCTATACACCACTTTAAAATCCTAACACTCCTCAAAACTACCATTCCGTTTCCGCTCCCGTCAAAACAAACCGCGAAAGTGTGCGGGAAGCCGGAAGTCGCGAGGGAGCTCACCACGAAGGTAATGCTATTTCTCCGCATTCGAGCGCTGCTTCGACTGCTTCGGCTTTACGAAATCCGGGATTAGGGAAAAATGTCGAAAACGCCGTGATGTGGAGCTTAGATTTACTGTGAGATTAACTCTGCGTTTTTTGACATTTGGCAGGATTTAGAACAAATTTTACATAAATCCGGCATAAATTCTGCATCCAAAACAGGCCCCGAAGCTGTCAACCTAGATTCATTTGGAACCGCTGCTTTCATTAACCATCGTCTTATCTAGCCGGCAACCATCCCTCACCTCTCTGGCAGCTATCTTTAACAACGCCTGTGACCATCCCTTGTTTCTCCTGAGCTATCTCTCATAGTCAGCGTGGCCACTGTCTCCAAGCAGGGAACCCCCTCATCTCGCAGGCACATTTCTCTTCCGTCGTGATATTTTAAGAAACAAGTATATTTCTGTCTTCTTGTTCAAAATTCTCTCATTTTTATATATCTGTGAATATAGATTTCAGAGCAATTCTTAATCTTTATTTTCTTTTAGAGGAAGAACACTCATTATTCTCATTCTTTTTGTATGAAGAAAAAAATAAGGATTAATCTTAACTAAATCTTAGGTCCATTTCATCGCCGATTGGAATATTTGGGGCTTTTAAATAGGTTTAATGAATATTACTGAAATAAATTTCATGGCAGGGTAGGGAGGTTGGCGACACAGGCGATCATTCTCATTAGGGATTTTCCTTCTCCAAATTTTGTTAACATTTTTTTGCTCTTTTTGAATTGCCATTGTTTGAGAAGGCGCGGAGGATGGAGGGTTCGACGCCATGGAGCGGAGAAGAGGAGCGACCTTGTCTGGGGAGAGGAGGTTATCGCCGAGTAGGCCAGACGCCGACAAGGGATCGAGGAGGAGGCGAAATTTCACGAGTAAAAGGTAGACTCGGGACGGAGTTCTGACCGAGTGGTATTTTTGATGAAACGGGGTGTATTTAGGTGGTAGGTATGTAAATAGTATACTTTGGGTGTTAGATAAGTAAATATAATAGTTTGAAGTGTTATGTATGTAAAAATCCCTATAAATAGTTATAAGTCTCACCACCATCTTATAAAATTTTCTTCAAAGTTTGAGGGGTACTTTCTATCACATAATAGACCCAATACATTCCTCCACTTTAACCATCCAACTTGAATTCTATTAATAATATCTCCATCTATTTCACCATCATTTTGAATAGTGGACCCGAGATATCTAAAATGTGTACTCTTTTTATTGACTTGATCACCCAATGTCACAATCCCACAACTAGATTTGTTACTACTAAAATTATACTCCATTTATTCGAGTTTAGATCTGCTCAAATGAAAACCTTTATATTTTAAGGTTGACCTCCATAATTCAAAATTTTCATCATGATATTATGAATAAGAAGAATATCATCAGTAAAAAGCATCACCAAGTTACATCTTCTTGTAAATATTTAGTAAGAACATCCATTACTAAAGCAAAAAGATATGAGCTTAAAGTTAATCCTTGAAGTAATCCAATTGAAATAATTAAATACTTGATCAAACCATCTTGTGTTTGAACACAAGCAACAGCTCTTGTATACATATCCTTAATGACTTGAATATAAATATTATTAATTCTTTTCTTTTTTAGAACTCTCCAGAGCACTTCTATTAGAACTTTATCATTTTTTCTAAATTAATAAAATATCATAGGTATAGATCCTCCTTACTCTCTCTATACTTCACCATCAAACCTCTCTACAAATGTATAATTTCTATAGTAGACTTGGCATAAATCTAAATTAATTTCATGAAACATTAGTATCACTTTGTAACATATGCTCAATTACTCTCTGTGGGAAGTAAATCCACCATGTAGATTCAGGGTGCTCTTATTTTTTGTGATCGAATACAATATTGAGATATTGACATAATATTCTATAATGAATTTAAAGATAGAAAAATGATTTTAAAAATTATTATTTTCATGATCATATATGATTAAAAGAATATCAGTGTCTTTAAAGATAGTCATGCCATTTTAGAATAGTATTTAAAGATGAAAATGGAGTTTAAAAAACTATCATTTTTGTAATCAAATACAACATATAGAATATCATATCACCTCGAAAAGAGAACACGGTATTCTACAAAGGCATATGAATACATAACTAGTTTTGAAAAATTATCATTTATGCAATCAAATGGAATATCATATCACCTTAAAAGGCGAACACAATATTCAATAAAGGGATATGAATACAAAATTATTATTTTTTTGAAAAATTATCTACATTCCCAGAGATCTTTCCCCTACCTTATGAAGATAAAATAGGATTTATTTTAATTTAGAGTTATAGAATTCCCATAAAGGCAATCCTTTTATGGTTAATTATATCCCGTGAGAGATGAATCTCCTATGAATACTCTTGATTAAAGTAATAGTAAATATTTTATTAGATTTTAAAGTTTAAGTCAAGGATGAGAAGTTTTAAATTTTCAAGTGGGATAGGTTCAATATTTAATAGCTCATCTTGGAGACCAAATGATAAAAAATAAGGAGCATTAAGATTCCGAGACTACTCAGAATTGCCCAGTCTATCTTATATTCAACTTTAATATTTAAAGGAGAAATTTAATATTTCAGTTGATATTTTATTAGATATTTAGGATATATTCTCGAAAGGTGAAGACATCTGATTTAAGATTTGCCTCAAAACCTAGATCTAAATTGGGCACTATAGAGTAGTAACTCAAACTTATCTAACGAAGTGTCATTCTAAACTTATATATTATATGGAGTAGAATGTCCGCTAAACCATGTAATAGCTTTAAAATTATATTGTCCAGTCAAATGGAAGATGGGCAATCTATTATTATTTTAGTTTTTTGAATATAAAGTTGAAATCTAAGAAAAATTCACAAGTGGGCTTAAATTTATGAAAGATAATTATGCATCTAGAAATAAAATGTAATTAAAATTTTAATTTTCATTTATTTATTTCTAATGAAATGCATATAAATTAACTCTTATACTATAATAAACATGTGAAGTATTAAAAAGGCTTAGAAAATATATTTTATCATAAGAAGTTGGCCTTTTTTTAGTTAGAACTACACACTCATAGGTCAGGTGGTCTGCTTCTACTTGTAGGTGGGGAGGTGCTTAAAAAGGAAAGAATGATGGATGTACTTTATGAGACCCCAAATGAGCTATGGCTTACTTTCAATTCAGTTTTAGTTATGAGTATACAAAATTTTTATTTCATAAAATCAAAATAAAATATTCAGGCACATGCACATATAAGAAAGAAACTTATAAAAAGTAAGTAATTTCTACTACACAATCAATGTAAACAAAGATTTAATAAACCATAAGCAAAGTATAGAGTCCAAAGTCCATGTGATAAATGTCACTTAATACAACTCAGGATCTATTGAAAAATAAAGGTGGTCAAGCTCCACCGATAGCAATCTAGATTCTACTCTTATGAAAGGACACAAGTTTTTAAAATAAGGCATTTTCAATCTTATCTTCTTTTCTTCTGGCTGCATATCTTCTCAAGTTCTTCTACGAGCTTTCTATTTGCTCCTCCAATAGGGCTTCTAAATGAAAAGAACTTTCCTTTAAAGGAAGTTATTTCCCCTTTAGAAGCCTAGCTCTTTTCTTGGAGAAAATGCCTTATTTTTAGAATTTCTTAACTCTTTTTTATCAAATTTCATTTAAAAATAAAAAAATAAAAATAAAAAATAATAAAAAAAAAGATTATATACTCGCTACATGTTAGAAAAATACTTTAGATATGAAATCGTCACAGATCATATCACATCATAAGCATTTATTTATTTTTTTATCAACTTGTAAGCTTGGCCATATTTTTAATAATTAAGGGGCTAAGTAACAAAACACCTGCAAAAAATTTGATTAGATTAAACTTTAACTAATATTTGCCCCCTTTTAATAATAACCCTATATAAACACAGCCACATGCAGAAAATTCTAATTTCTAATAATCATCTAGATCACTCCTAACCTAAAAAATTTAAATGCCCATCACAGATCGCAGAGAATAACAAAACATAAGCATTACAGAGTATATCATATCCAACTATAATACCATCCACAAACCAACAATTTTCACATTCTAGAAAGGTAAAAAAAAAAAAGCAACATCCTAAGGATCTTTTAGTAAGGAATGGTTCTAGATTTTTTTACAAATTTTAAAAATTTTAAATGGTTATAAAAATTAAAAAGTGGGTTAGCTTCTCTTTTTTAAATGCTTAACCTAACTAGATAATTTCCAAAAAATGCTCAAATAATTGTATGATGCATGAAACAACTTAGGATCTTTTAGTAAACATTTCAAATTATTCAAATTAAAATTTTAACATTTTTGAAAGTTTGAACAATAATTTATGGGATTTTAAAAAATATATCTTTCATATTATGATCTAAGAAGTATAAATTTCAAGAAAATTTCCATGTGGATCAGAGATGACTCAAGGAAACTTTCCTAAAAAAGCCAAGCCATTTAAAATCATTCTTGAATTTTAATAATTTGTTGATGGTGGGTTAAACTTAAGTTAGACTCCTATATAAGTTGAATTTTATGATTAGAAACTTCATAATCATCATTTTTATTTGATTATCTGATTTGCTATGAATTCAATGCAATTTAATTTGTATATTTCTAATTTCTATAAATTTAATTATGATTTTTTTTTTCAAATTTGCAAGTAGAATTAGGATTTTCTTCAAGGTTCAACTTATGGTTTATGATTTGACAGATCAAATGAACTCAAATCTTCATAAATTTGGCTTACAATTCATTTATGACTTGAGAACCAACTTATAAAAATTTGAACACATTTTGGTTTAATTTGAATTTTTAATAATTTATTAAAATTTCCTTTTAAGTTTCTCTTTCTAAAATTGAAAATATGTGTCTTCAAGTTTTCATATGGTTTGCAATTATTTTTCTTATGTTCACTAATGTGTGTCGGTTATATAAAAATTGCTTTTGCTTCTTTATTATTTTTAGTAAATTTTTAAACTTGAATTGAATTTCCTAGAATTAATCTAATTTAATTAACCCTACGTGATCATATATTTACAAATGATTCTAAATAAGATATTATGATTCTAACAAAATTTTCCTTTGATACTAATGATTAAAGGAGCTTAAAATTTGAAGTTCAATGCACTTACCTAATGGATTCATTTTGGTGAATTTTCAAAGTTCTAGGTCATTTGACAACCTAGAAATTTGAAAAATCAATTAATGGTTCTGGAGGCCTAAAACTTATGTTGAAAAAATTCAAGGATGTATGAGACACTACAAGAAATTCACTCAATACTGACGGTCATGTGATCACCCAAATTATCGATGGTTAAACCGTTGCTGCACTGCCGGACAAAGCGGCAGTTATACTGGCGGTCTGACCGTCGGAATATATCGGCGGTACTTGACCGCCAAAAACACAGCTGAAAAGTTATATCTACGACGCACTTACCAGCAGTCCTAGCGTCAGTTTTAAGTGACAAATTTCTGATGGTTTAAGCAGTCAGAAATGTCATTGGCTTCGCCCTAATATCCTAACATGTCGTCCCCTTCTTACTTATTTCAACGCCTTGTTTCATTTTGTTCCGTCCGTCCAGAGAACACCTGTTGCAGTCCACCCCGACCTTATGCCCTAGCCTAACCAATGTCGACCTTCATATCCATCTCCTTAGTTGAAGGTGATCTCCCCTCCTTCATTCTCCTCCCCTTCCGTCCTTGTTCTTCCTTGTTGTTACTCATTTTAAACAAAAAAGATTAGAACGCTTGATGACTGAGCTTACATCCTTTAGGAAAGTATATATATATATATATATATATAGCCATTCAATAGAGACTATCCATGTTTTAACTCATTAATTTTAGAAGATCTATAAATAATTCTCCACCATATTGATCTAGAAGAATAAGGATAACACATTCACTTCATAATGTTCCAAACAATGTAGAACTTAAGCTTAAGATTGAAAAACACCTGGATCCATGGAGCTTCTAAAGCTGCTAATCCTTGAAATGACTTCGACTGAGCTTGGAGAACTATTTTACTGAATTAAACTCCCACTTTCAGCTGTGAAATAAATGTTAAAGCTAGGCATTCAAACTATGATAGGTGGATGGATGGCCTATTAAGAACTCTAGTAAGTTCTAAAGATCCTAAGGAAGCTTGGGAATGGGCTAGATGGCTGAACCCATGCACAAAGAGCTTTGTTTGGGAATATCTGGAATATTCTTATTGAGCATAATAACACTATATACTGGAGCATCATGACGCTAAGTACTAAAATGAGTTTTCATATATAAATATCTAAAGTTATTTTCTTGCTTCTGATCCATTGCCTTAGCTACCAGAGAACGAAGAAAGGAGGAGAAGAGGAGAACATAGAGAGAGAAGTGAAAAAAATTTTGAGGCCAAAGTATAAAAATCAATTGATGAATTTGTTAAAGAAATCTTTTAGCGCAAGATAAGCACCTAAGAAAAAAAAAAAAGCACCTAATACCCTTTTTTTTCAATTTTGATGTTTGTATGAAAAATTATAGATTAAAATATGATTTGATTGAGTTATAGAACATTTTTATTATGTGATTTCAGGTGTGTTAAGGAATATCCTATTCTAATCATTTTAACTATAGGAGATCAAAATTTTATCGATTGATTTTATCTTTATAGAATTTTGAGCATTTCTTGTTAAATATGACATTTTACATTGGTTATAGTTTAATAAAAGTCTTAAAATAATGTTTTAAAGATTCCTCATGAATGGTTCTTCAATTTGCAAAGGTCAAGTGTGTATGTAAATTATGCATGCATTACGTTCTAAAGTGTCATACATGTGACAAGTTATGCATGTTTATGTTCATATTAAATATTACAATTACATGTAAAATATAAAAGTCCTACATGTGCATATCATGTTATAGCGGGACTTCTAATGTGGAAGATATTAAAGTGCACTATAAATAATGTTACAAGAGCCCTCTCTACTATGTTATGTTATGTTATGTTATGTTTCTATTTTCGGCCCCATCTATCTTATGATGGTGTGAGAAGTTCAAGGGATTTATAATGGAAATTGTGCTAGGTCTCCTTTATATATAGTGATGTTCTATTAATAAGTATACTCTAATACATTAATGAAAGTTTAAGTGAAAGTGCACGTTAATGTATACAATCTCCAAGTTCAAATGACAAGTTTTGTGAAATTATATTCGATGCATTTTCAAGCTTAAAACATGTCCATATTATTCTTCTGATAATGTAAGCCAATAAACATAAGTAATCAATCTAGTTATGTTTTATGAGTGTAATGTTATTTTATATTATTCTATAAATATTATTTAAATTTTTTATTTGAATCTTACAAATGTTAATTTTGAATTCTATAATTGGACTTTGGGATAGCCTATTGAGCACCTTGTTGCTCACTTTAAGAATTATATGTTATTTGAAAAAAAAAAAGAACCAATTGAGTAAAAGTTGATAAGGTCAAAGCACGTCTAAAACTAATATAAATCAAATTATTATTTTATAGTCCAATATTCTATTTAAGTATTTTAATACTTCATGAGTATTTTGGACTATTGTAAATGATTATTTGAAAGAAATGAAAAGTTATGATTTTTCATAGTATATTTTATTATTATTTTGGATGTTTAGTGGCTTTATTATATGTAAAAATTTTAGTTGAGATATTTAGGTTCGGATTTTAATTCATCTATTAGACCCTAGATCATATCACTGCTGATAAAGTGAACTAGCGTTGTGGTGCTTTTGAATCTCTCCACTACAGTGCTAGGTCTGAATTAACATGTCATTTAACGATGTAATCGACCCAATTTCTATGCCATGGTGTTAGGTCAATTTAGCTCTACAATGCCACTTTCAACATTGTGGCATTGAATATCTCATTGGCACTACAGTGCATGAATGGCACTACAGTGCTCCATTTCCTCCAATATGGTGTTGTTCTCTCTATCATTTTGATAAAAACAAAAAAGGCTTTGGGCCCCATTACACTCCACGGTGCAGCACAAGAACTCTAAGAATGAGGAATCAGGTATTATGGTACTCCATTAGTAGTAACTAGAGCACTAAATTAAATTATAAAATTTTAGAGAATAGAGGACAATGGTACTCTTCATTAGCGCTGCGGTGCCTAAATTATACTAAAAGCATTATGGCACTTGATGGTGTGGTGCTGCAACACTGGGTCTTTTTCCAAATTTTTAACCCTTTTTTCTTGAAATTTCCTGCACAATAATGATCGAAGGAAGGATTTTCATGGTAAAGTAAATATAAAAGTTATAACAATAATTTCCTCAAACACCACAACATTGGCTTTACCAGGTCAATACTTGATACGACATCACAAAATTAGCTTGATCGGGCACGAATCTCGAGGCAAAAGCTAGTTAGAAACTTCAAAAATTAATTTCGGGAGCACATGAACTCCGATTTTAGCGAGCTTATAGTCAAACTGAGCGTCTCGGAAATACAAACCCAACGACACCAAGATCAACCCAATCCAAGCCCAAATGAGTCCAAATCAAGGTCCCGAAACGCTGTTAGAAGGTTCAAACTGCAATTTGAGTTACCAAACGGTCTCTGATTTTAACAAGCTTATACTTGAATCGAGCGGCTCGACGAGACGAATCCAACGAGCCCAAGATAATTGAATTCCTACATCATTAAGGCCTCCAAATGTCCAACGAACCGTGTACAATTGAAGGGTTCAATATCGGCCGTCCATTCAAACCACTCCCTATTCGCCCATGATCTCACACCTATTTACTAGCTATGCCACTCCAGAAAAACTATAAATAGAGCCCTCATTCTACACAAGGGGGACTCAAGTGAAGAGAGAGAAGAAGAAGAGAAGAAGGAGGAGCAGGAAGAAGCTCCTCCTCGACCACCGCTGGAGCTTTTCCCGCCGCCTGAAGACGCCGGAACTCTGCCGGATTTTCGGGAAACGCCGGGAATTTGCAGAACTTTGTAACTTTATGAGAAGTTGATTGTAAATTGATCTTCTTGATTTGTAAGACGGATCAACCTTTGTACTTCATACAAATACTAGTGGAACTTTGCAACTGGGCGAGGCCCCGTGGTTTTTTCCCTCTTTCGGGTTTTCCACGTAAAAACCTTGGTGTTCACTTCTCTTTTCTGCTTGTATGCTGAATACTCGTACAATGCTAGGACGCAGATTTACAAACTCTACCGTCGCGTATATTCTAGCACGCAACAATACTGAATAGTCAAATTATAATCCTTGATCAACACAAGCCAACTCCTTTGAATTAGATTCATATCCTTATGTGTAAATATATATTTTAAACTCTAATGACTAGTTAAAATTTCACACCTTACTCAATATAAGTAGTGCATCCAAATCTTTAATGCAAATATAATAACAATAAGATCTAAATTATGTGATGGTTAATTTATCTCATATAGCTTCAACTCCTTGAAGCATATGTTATAAAGTTTTTGTGCTACATCAGGAGACATCATAATCCTTTTAGTGAAGCTTCACTGAACACCTGAAATCCCTCTATACTTGATGGAATAGTTAGAATTAGCAAAAATCTTAAATAGTTTTTTAATCTCTTGAAAACACTCCTCACAATTAGATGTCAAAATAAAGGCCACTAACTTTTGAGTTAGTCTCGTCAGAGGATTAGAAATATAGGAAAAAAATTTCATAAATTTCTTATAAGAGTTGGATATGCTTAGAAAATTGCATACCTCGAATATTGTTATAGGCCTAAGAAAATCAACAATAACCCAAACTTTTTGGGTATCTATAAAGATACCTCCACTGCTTACCACATGCTCTATAAATAAGATACTCTTCAACCAAAATTTATACATATAGAACTTGGCATATAGTTGATGTTGCCTCAACATCTCTAGACCAATCCTCAAATGTGTGACATTGTCTTCTTCAAAAGTTGAATAAACCAAAATATCATCTATGAAGATTATTACAAAATGATCTAGATATGCACTAAATATCCTATTCATCAAAACCATAAAAATTGAAGATTCATTTATCTCTCCAAAAGATATGACTAAGAATTCATAATACCTATATCGTGTATTAAATGCCATCTTCACAACTTCTTCTTCTTTTATCCTCGCCTGATAATATACAGATCTCAGATCAATTTAAAAAAAATACAGTAGCTCCTATAATTTGATCAAATAAATAATCTATCCATGGTAGATGATGCTTATTCTTGGTTGTTATCTTATTTAATTCCCTATAGTCAATACACACAAATATGGTACCGTCCTTCTTTTTAATAAATAGAATAGGTGCTCACCATAAAGTCACACTTTAATGAATAAAAACTATATTAACTAACTCTTAAAGATGTACCTTTAACTCTTGAAGTTCCTTAGGTTCCATCCTATATGAAACCTTAGATATCAAAGCCATACCTAAAAATGTATCAATATAGAACTCAATCTCCCTATTAGGTGGAAAACTCACTAACTCCTCCAAAAAAATATCACAAAATTCTTGTACTACTTGGACATAAGATAGAGATCCAAATTTTATGCTTTTATCTTAAACATATGCCAAAAATATCATACAACCCTTCCTCCATAACTTATCCACTTGAATAGCGATGATAAGATATTATAACATGCCTCTGACACCCACGAATAGACAGCTCTCACTACCCTAAAATAGAGTAACTCCTTTATTCAAATAATTAATTTGATCTTCATATCAACTCAACCAATTCATATAAAGAATGACATAAAATTTAGAAATAGGTAATAATATCATACTAGATTTTCACTTTTTACTAGATATTTAAATATCAACAAAACATTCTATAATGGATGCCAAACTATCTTCAATTGGCAAAATAATAAATAAGGGAAAAGGTAATAATACGGATGACAAGTGTAACAATTCAAAATATCTCCCAAAAATAAAGGCGTGGTTGGCTCTTGAGTCAAATAAAATGATATAAGGTGGATTTTAAATATTAATTGTACTTATAACCATATTTGGATCATCTCTGGCATAGTGTTGAGTCAAACTATATAATGTGCTTGAACCAAAGTTGGAGTAATAGAACTATTAGATTCTCTCTAAACACTACTAAATGGTCTCCTTGCCACAGAATTGAAACCATTACCTCTATTAGATGATCCTTTGCTAAACACACAAAGTAGAACTATTCTCAATCTTCTTATATATATAATTGACCTCTCATACTTGGACTTCAAATGTCTATCGACTCCTTCCTACGGACACTCAACTACACTGAATTTAGTCTGACATCTAAAGCACTAACATGTCATCTTATAGTACTGACCAAAATGTCTCCTATCATAACTCTAGCACACAGGTGTTACACTAGAAGAACCTCTAGAATTGGCCAAACTGTCTCCACCCAGAACTGACACAAACTGACCAACTCTCATAATATCTCTGAATACAAAACTACTATTCTTCCCAAAAAAATTGCTGCCATCATAAGTTTCACTGACAAACCTCTTCATACTAGTAGCCCATCACTTCTAAATAGTCAATAAATCTTTCTCTATTAGATGGACCCTCTCAACTAACTCTGAGAAATCAAAAATATGAAATGAGACAAACAACTGCCGCAGATTATCTTAGAGACATCTCAAAAACTTATAAAACCTCTTCTCAAGACTGCTAACTTGTTACAAAGCATACATGGCTAAGGTAGTAATCGCTATCTCATACTACACAATCAACTTACTACCTAAACTTATCTTAGAAAATATTATTGTATTTGTTATTGTGTATATGGAAGTACAAACCATGACCTAAAGATAGCCATAAACTCCTCCTAATTGATTAGGGAATTTTAGTCTCCTTTAAAACTTTTCCTTCTATTGACCTTACCACTAGTGCTCAGCCTTACCATATATAAAAAACATAGCTAGAGGTACCTTCCACTCAAGAGGATACTACATTCCATTAAAGGTATTTTTTAGCCTAAAAAACTAGTCCTGTACTACTTTGGGCTCAACAACACCCTCAAATCTTAGAGGCTTCAATGTTAAAAATATATATAAATGCTTGTCCATATAATAATTTAATGAAAGAAACCAGGATCTATACTTCACCCATCAATAAGGCCACTATACTGGCAAATTGAGAAATGGAAGAAAAGCAAACAACAAGAGTAGTACTCTATATTGGTGCTTCATAACTAGCACTTTACCCATCTATCATATCCAGATCTTACAGATCCATAAGATAAGTATTCATAATACACAACTAAACAGACAAGTTGATGAAAATAAACAAAAATAAAAGCCCAAACATTACCCAGAATTATCTCACTTAATTATAGATCATTCCCTAAAACTCTATTTTATAGTAAGTCCCCAAAAGTTGTTACTTTGATACAAAAAAGGGTTGTCATAGTCCAACCTGATATGACCCACAGACAAATAGGTCATATCATATTGAATTAGGATAGACTGAGGTCGATATCAAAGTTTTGGAAAACTTTTCACATTTTTACCATTTAAGATTTGAAACAGACAAAAGTGCTTCCAATTACTTTTAATAAGTATAAAATAAATTCATCTATAAATTTAATTTCTTTTCATTCAACATTAAAATGTATATACAACAAAATTTAAATACTATAATATATGGCTATAAATTGAAATAATATAATTAAATAATTACCCTTGATTACACAAAAATAATAAAAAAAATACCTATACAAATTCAGACATATCAGGTCTTGAATACTCAACAACTTAATGACCTCTTTCTCCTTTTCATGGCCTAAAAAAATAGAATATAAAATAGTTGTGAGCCAACATAGCTCAGACAGTTATACACATTAATCTAAATTTCAAAATGTTTTACTTATCAAGTGTTGGTGGAATTTTTGAAAAGAAAGTTTTGAAAGATTCAATCTTATTTGGGAAATTTGATATTAAATCTATAGTCTTAAAATCAAACATCTTGTTATAAAAAATATATTGTCCCTTAAGGCAAAGATATCATTTGCTGACGGATTCAGATGATGAAATTGAAAGTTGTCATACCGATTATAGTAGTAGAATTCAAATAAGAATCGTATATGATCCCGAAGGGTCAAAATGAGATTCTGTCAATATTCATCCACTATAACCCGGACGAGAGATCACTAATTTCATATTTCATGTTGCAATAACCAATGATGTATCTCCATAAAGAGAGAAAATATCATTTATTATTGATCGATGGAACATGACGATAATGATCACTTTAGGCTTGATTTTCCCAAAGAAGATTGATTTTGAGTTTTGAAAATTAATTTTGAAAAAGGTGGATGTGGGTTCTAAATTTTTTATGAGCGCAAGCCCTCATAGTTTATTACATCGTAGGAAATCAGGATTTCTTACGAATACTTTCGATTAAAATAATGGTGAATTTTTGTTGAAAGATTTTTTATGAGTGATATCAAAGAAGGTGAATTTTGGAATTTCAAGTGGGAATGGATCAAATTGGAGCACTTATATTCAGAGTCAAGGGAAGAAAAGTAGTAGTCACTTTAAGATTCTTGAACAATTCAGAAGTGTCCCATCCTAATCTAAGTGTTGGGCTTTAAGTTTTGGATTAAAAAAAGATTTAGTTTGAGATGAATGTCTTATTATAAATTTAGGATTATATTTCTAGATGTTGGGGTCTTAAGATCCAAGATCCACCCTCGATCCTAAATCTAAATTGTGCACCACATAATGGTGATTTGAACCTAACTAATGCAATGTAAAATCTATACTTACCTCTGCCTGGAATGGGGAGCCATCTAACCACCTAGTCGGTTTTAAATTTATGAGTCCAGTCATTTTATGAAAGGGTTGTTAGGATATTTTTATTAAAGTTTTGGAGGGCTGAAGCCGACATCAAGAAATTGTCATGAGTGGTCCCTTAACTTATATTAGGTTAAAATGCTAAAAACAGATGCAATTAAAATTTAGACTCTTTTAGATGTATTTTAATGTAATGTGTGCTAGTCAAAATATCCAAATCATGAATGCTTAAAATTTTAAAAATGCTTAAAAATAATTTTTTAGAAGACTAAACTTCCCCATATTCAACACTTCATCCTCATAGGTCAGATTATATGAACTCTACCCGCAGGCTGGAAAGTGTCTTAAAATAAAAAAATGAGATACATTAACATGCATGGGACCCCGATGACGATCCCCGGCTTATTCCCTAGATTCGTTATCTTCATATGTTATTTAACTACAAAAATTTTAAATATTAATTATGAGTAGCAGAATTTTCACACCCTCATAAACCTCACGTATCTAGGCTAAAGCAAAAAGTGGAAAATAATCGCCAAAAAACTAAGAAAATCAGGATGAGGATGAGGTTGAGGTGATTTTATCTTTAATTCTTCAGTCATTTTTTACCCCGGTCAGGAGAAGACTGAAGAAGATAAAAAGTATCATACTCAAAGTCAGGTTGACACAGTAACTCTCATTATTTAACCTTAGTGTTAACTATAAGGCTTAAGCTTTAGTTGAATGGCCTTCTTATTATTCTTCTGCTACTCATTACAAGATTCTTCCTTCTACTATTTGACCTTTAGCTTCAGCCAACTATATATATATATATATATGTTATCTTTACTTCATAATAGGCTTTTATTAGATCACAGTATGTAATTCATGAATTTAGTTTTAATATAACTTTCCTATATAGCCTTTCTTCGCCCTCATTAATAAATAGATGACCAAGCTTTAGGAGGGAAGAGAGTACAACACATGAAATCATTTCTTAAGACACTAACTCTCATTATCATGATCACTTTCATTATCATTCATAATGATTGATCTATGACTACAATGAGGTATTCATCATTTATATAACTATGACACGTTGTTATTATATTATTAAGGTCTTCATCTATTATCATTATGCATCAAACCATTGATTTCATTAATTCGATATCTACAAGAAGTTAGCAGATTTTGCAGTTTGAATAGTTGATATGTTATTATTTATTGGGATTTACATATATATACCACATAATTCTTATTTGTTTGCATATATAACTCCCAAAATCTTTACATACATAACAAAGAGCTCTTATTTAAGAGTTTGATATAATGATTCAGGCTTTGCACTCGCTTGGCCCCTTAAGCTTGCCCTCTAACCCACTATTTATAAGTGAGTGTAGAAGCATGGTTATCTATTAAAAATAAATACATTAGTTATAAAATATGTTTTATTGAAAGCTTAACATTAAATAAATAAACTTTGATTAAATTACTTTGATTTCATTAGACATATAGACTTTTCAAGGGGAAAACCCATATGAGATTGTTGGCTAACTTTGCATGTGTTGGTTAAGTTCCAATGAGCAATCATGTAGGGTTCTTTTGATGAGCATACCTAGTCAAATTCTAGGGCTAAGTAGGTTGGCAAGTTGCTCGAGTATTTCATGCTGCTTCAATCTTCTCTCGATATATATATACATATAACTTTGTCTAGTTGATCTTAAGTCTGATATTGATTTGTTGCTAGTCTGATTTGGTTTGATTGACATGTTAAATCAACCTCTTTTAGTCAAACGAGTTGACTAGAGCTCAGTATGGACAATTTAGAGTATACATTTTACTTTCCAATTCTCTTGTATATTTAGAAATAATCTTTAAGAAAAGAGAGAATTAAATACATATAACTTTATTGAAAAAAAAAGTTATAGAATTATTATCCAAATGAATTTATCACTTCTAAAATTATGTTGATTTGACTGGTCATTTGTATCAACATAATGACAAATAAATTTGAGTATAAGGCTGTCATTTGAAATAAATTCTATTTCATCTTCTTCCTTAATCTTACTCTCACTACAGGAAAAATGGCCTATACCGGCGGTTTTAACCGGCGGTTTATAGGCCGTCGGTATTACCGACGGCTCCGCTGGCGGTTACGCCGTCGGACTCTAACGACGGCCAAATCGACGGCTTAGCTACGATACACCGTCGGTATTACCGACGGTCTCTAAAACGCCGGTACACCGCCGGATATCAACATTAACCGGCGGTTATCTGGCGGTCTAAACCGCCGGTGATAAGTGATTTTGTTCCGGCGGTCTAGACCGCCGGAAAACCGCCGGATATCAACGTGAACCGGCGGGTTTCCGGCGGTCTGAACCGCCGGTGATAAGTGATTTTGTTCCGGCGGTCTAGACCGCCG
>NW_021318619.1:97474-99005 GCF_001605985.2 Dendrobium catenatum | reverse complement strand
GTCTAGCCCGCCGAAAACCCGCCGGTAAAAGCCCTAATACGAGCCCCCTCGCCCCGCTCATTTCATTTTCCCTGTTTCCTTCTCTCTCTCGGTCGCTCGCTCTATCGGCTCCTCCGCTCGTCTGATCAGCCACCGACGAAGGAACTCCGACCGCCGACCCCATTCCGACCGCCGCCGACCCCAGTCCGACCGCCGCCGTCCCCAGTCCGATGGAGTAAGACATCAGTTTGCCTTTATCACGATGGTTAATATTCTAAGTGATGTGAGTAAGACATCAGTTTATCTAATAACTCTTGTCATTCAGGAAACTTATTTGGAAATTTTTTTTTTCATTTTTTTAGAATGATCTAATAAATGAACTTGTGATTCCTTACAAAAAAAAAAACTTGTGATGCCTTTTAACCCGTTATAAAAAAACTTTATTCTTCTATGAAAAGTATTGAATGAAGAATTTTCTTTTAAAAATTGTTTATTACTCTATCTTTGAATATATTGCATTGTAAGTTATGTTAGCTTTCCGAGCGTTATGATATATTCTATTAATTTTGATGATAATAAAAATATGCTTAGATATTCTAATGTGTATGCTAAGTATCTCGGGTGCATTGGCTTCATAGATGTGCAAGATAACTGCTGGTATGGGATGTGCGTTGCAAAACTCAAGTTTGATCAAAATTTGAGCATAGAAGAACCCCTGATGGATCACGATGGATAGCTTGGAGCCTTAAAATAATAACTTTGGCTAAAATCAGTTAGGAGTGTCTTAGAGATCAATAGAAGTTTACTTGTATAGTTTGATTTGCTCATAATTTAATATATCAATTAATGTATTTTATATATTATCAATTAAGGATAATAGCTTAAATTATAAATCAATAAGATTCCTTAAATAAATAAATTTTATGTTAAGTTAGGTATTTTTAAATTCTTTACATATTACATAAAATTTAGCAAAATTACATGAATAGACTTAATAGGGTAATTAAAAATATTTTGCCTACAAGCTTGAAATTTTATTAAGTATATTTATGAATCCATTTTGAATTAAAAATTTTCATAAAAAAATTTCATGACATATAATTGAGTTTATGTAAAATACATTAGTTTTTGTATGATCATTTAATATATTTAAAACTATATCTAAATATATACAATTTTTTATTTTAATAAATATCATTTTTAAATTCACTGAATTACAGCTTGATTTTTATTCCATTAGATTTATTAGTACTATGGAGAGTTCTTGAAAAGAAAGGAGTTAATAATGCTTATATTCAAATCATTAAAGATATGTATGTATGAGCTATTACTTGTGTTCAAACACAAGGTGGTTTGACCAAGTATTTTCCTATTTCAGGTGGATTACATCAAGGATCAGCCTTAAGTCCATATCTATTTGCTTTACTCATGGATGTTCTCATTAGACATATGCAAAATGTTGTACCCTGGTGTATATTTTTTGCTAATTTTGTTCTTCTTGTTGATAAGACTATAGAGTGAGTTGAAGGTAAACTTGAATTATGGAGGTCAA
>NW_021318619.1:56845-95698 GCF_001605985.2 Dendrobium catenatum | reverse complement strand
TATATTAGTGAGTAAATTGCACATTTCAGTTGCAAATGGTAAGGAGATTATCAATATTTACAAAATCACCTTAAATATTTTATCTTTTTAGCATAAGATAATTTGAACTAGTATTATTAACATTAAATTATATATTTTTCTTAATTAAAGTCATTTGGCTTAGTGATGTTTATATTGTAATTAGATGGAGTTGTACTTGCCTAAGTAGAAACATACTTAGGTTGTAAGCAACTTCTTTAATTTAAAGAAGTAAGATTTATAAGACAAACCTTATATTAGTGGATTCTAGTCTGAGAGTTGGCTAGCATTGACTTAGGTTGGATTGGTGTTTAGGTTGTACCACGTAAAAATATTGTGTATGTTATTTTTTTTTTTTACTTTCACTTATTCTTCTTTATCATTTATTTACAAAATCTTAAAATTGTGTTTTTGTTTATTCTCTTGCTAGTTAGTATCAAAATTATATTAATTTTCTCTTTTAGTGTAAAGTTTTTAAAAACACAATTCAACCCCCAACCCCCTTAAGGTGCCAATGCTATTTGAGCTGATTAATTTCACTAATTAATTGACACTTGAGTATGTTAACATCAAAAATTGTTTTTACATAGCTCTGGTAAGTTTTATTTGATTTTCCATTGTTAATGTATCTCTAAATAAGTTGTTGTCGTGGATGGGTCTAACTTTATGTTAATCCTTTTATGTTTATGTGGGTAACCATTTGGACTCGCTGACAAGAAGAGACTCTTTATACTCTATCGGGGTATTTTAGTAAAAAGAGTAGACCAAACTCGAGAGTTAGACTTTGTGTTCAAAGGATATAAAAAGAATTTGGACATATATAATGCTTGAATTTGTCAAAGTTTGAAAATTTGAAAATATCTAACTGGAATTGAATCATTATTCATTTTTATTTGATCTAAATGTTTTTTAACGATGTATTACAACCCAAGTATACCCTCAAGAATACTAAATTGAATGATTGCATCAAATATTTGAATGTATGAATAGGTAAATATCATAATAATTTTTGTTCAATACTTCTCCAAAGTTTTACTTGGACTTTGCTCTTTTATATATCCTTAAATAAGTCATTGCCTTGAGTAAATAATTTTTGAAGCATTTCTTTATTTTATACATTCAGGACTAATTATTTAATTGCTCTGTTCTAGTATGTAGCCATATACTATATTATATAAAGTTTCTATATACATTTTGATAATTAATGAAATGAATAAAAAATTATGGATGAGTTTATTTTTCTTCTTACTGGAAGTTAATTAATCACTTTATTGTATGTTTTAAATTTTTAAATGAAAGAAATTTGAAATGTTTTCAAAACTTTGGTATTAGGCTCGGTCTATCATGAGTTAACATGATATGTGCATCATATTAGATTTGATTATGACATTTGTAATGGTATTATGGAAGTCTTAAAATGTTGATTTGAATATCCCTATCCAGTTATGATTAGAATGAAAAATTTCAATGAGTATAGTTTCTACACACTGTATAAATTATATTAGCAATTTTGATAAATTTATTACATCATCATAATTACATGTTAAAGTCGTGATAGCCTATTGTTGCATTTAAAATGCACAATACATTGCATGACATTGTAAAAGTTTTTATTTTTAAATATAAAAAGTGATCTTTCTAAAATGTTATAAGGGGGCCCTATCTATTCTATTTTGGACTCATCTACCATGTGTGGATGTTGGGGAGATTATGGCCCTACTTGCTACATCCAAGTGTGGGAGGTTAAAGAGAAATATAAGTGAAAATGAAATTATAAGAAGATATTGAGACATATACATTAGATTCAAGCATTGCATGTTATGATAACTAAATACATCAAATATAAATGATGTTCTCATCTAGTTCCAATTATTTATGAATCCCTATATGAATTTTAAGGAAATGAAAAATTAAAATGCAAGTAATACTCTGATTACAAGTGCTCTGTGACATCTTTAGTAATTATATGTAATCAAATTATGAAAGTGCAAGTAGTGACTTTGAAGATAAGTATACTAAGAAAATGTGTTTTGCCAGTATGTAGTGATGATTCTAAGAAAATGTGTTTTGACAGTACTTTATTTATTCTTCATTAATTGTTGAGTATTTAATTAAATTGTTTCTTGATATTTTGATTGGATATTTATATCCATGATGTGTTAGCGCTATAAGTCTATCGAGTTGGTTGAACTCATTTTATGAGTTTTTTATATTTAAGGAAAATAAAAGGGCCCAACTGTTGGTGGAATTTTGAAAAATATTAGTTCTCTTTGGGAATTTGAAATTAAAGTTAAATTCTAATTCTAAAATCGAATTGCCCCGTTAGAAAAAGGTATATCACCTCGAAAAAGTGAAAATAGAATTTCAGGACGGGATTCAGATTTAAAATTATGAATCGCATCTTGAGTATTGTGACCGGATGCTGAAGAGAACTTCGTATGGCCCCGAAGGGCCAAGATGAGGTTCAACTAAATATCCAGCTACAACAACAGAGAAGTGTGATAGTTAAGTTCATATACAAAACTTTATCAAGGAAAGATATATCTTTCCAAAGGGAGAAAATACCATTCAATGATAATTCTTTGAATATGATAATAACAATCATCTTTAATCTTTCCCAAAGGAATCTAATATAAATTTTGAAAAATCAATTTTAAAATCGGGTGCGTGTGTGATTCTAAATCTCCTACTAGCGCAAGCCGTCGTAGTTAATTACATCGTAGGGAGACAAAGTCCCCTACAAAAAAATCTCGATTAAAATAGTAGCAAAATTTTGTTAGATTTTCTAGGAGTGATATTAAAAAGAGGAGGTGAATTTTGGAATCTCAAAAGGGAATGGGTCGAGGTTAAACAATTATTATCGAAATCAAGGGAAGAAAAGTAGGAGACACTTTGAGATTCTGGAATCATCTGAAAGTGTTCCAACTTAATCTAAGTATTGGGCTTTATATTTTAGGATTGGAATAAAATTTAATTAAAATTTAATATTTTATTAGAAATTTGGGATTATATTTCTGGAGGTTGGAGTTTTATAATCAAAGATCTGCCCTGGATCATAAATCTAATTTTAAACACTGTACCATAGTCGTTCGAACCTAACTAATGCAGTGCAAAATCTGGACTTACCCCGACCTAGATTGGGGAGCCAGCTAACCACCTAATCGATTTAAAATACATGAGTCCAGTCTTTTATGAAAGAATGGTAAGGACATTTTATTTAGGATTTTTGGAGAGCTGTAACCGATATCTAGAGATTTTTTTAATTGGCCTCTTTGACTTATATTTGGTGCAAAATGCTAAAGACTAATGCAATTAAAATTTTTGATTTCTTTAAATATGTTTCTAATGCAACGCATGCTAGTTGAGAACTTCAAATCAAATATGCATGAAATTTTAAAAAACAAGCTTAGGAAATAATTTTTTTAGAAGACAGGGCTTTCCCAGGTCCGGCACCTCATCCTCATAGGTCAGACTATCTTGACTCTACCCACAGGCGAGGAAGGGTCTAAAATAAGGAAAGGAGTGCAGAAATATGCATGCGACCCCTGGGTCGATCCTTGGCTAATTCCCTAGATTCGTTATCTTTCTATATTATTTAGATTCACTAAATTTTAAAATGTTAAAATTATGAGTATAAAAATTTTCATACCCTTACAAGTTTCACGTATCAAGGCGAAAGAAAAAGCGGCACACAAATGCTAAAAAACTAGAAAAAGTAGATGATTCTATACGCAATCATTTTAACACATCAAATATAAATGAATTAATTAATAAATATCCATAGGCAAAGTTACCTTGCTTATTATAAACCAGGGTTTTGTAGAAAGTAAAGTGACTGGGCACCATTGACAACAATTCGGATTCTAAACCAAGTAGAAATGCAATTGGTTTTGAATGGGATATACTTTTATCTTCAATTCTTCAATCTTGTTCTCATTCGGGCTCCTTTTCTTCAGGCTCTTTGGATTCTTTGTAGTAGGCTACTAAAATGGATAAGAGGACACTTCCTTTGAGGGCAAGGCCACTCTTTCCTCTTTGGGTAGGGAGGAAGTGATCCAAATTTGGATCTCCAAATAGAAAAGAGCTATTCCCCTAAGCGGTGTCCTTTTCTCTTTGGAGTCTAAGCTTTGGACCTATGTATCCTAATTCAAAACTCCACTTTCATAACACTTTACATTTACACAAATTATATTTATATGGAAATGAAAAATTCTAGACTCTCCTGCAAGTTATCATAAGCAGTTAATAAATCAAAATTATATTCCCAAGTAGTTATATATGTACAGAAAAGTAAATAAACAACCTGGTCACACTCCTTTTCTATTTGGGGGCTTTACAACTGAAGCACATGTGCAAGCATATTTATAATTGAATTTATTTAGCCCCCTTTTTTATTGCCTTGCAAGAGCGTGGCCACCTGCAAAAAACTATGTGAACATCCAGATAGTTTCTATCATAAGGGTAATCTAGTCGCTAAACACATCAATCATCCACAAAGTGTAAAAAAAGTAAGCAAACACAACAAGTATATAATCGTCCACCATGAAGTAAAACCACAAAAAATTTGGCACACAGCAAGAAAGTAAACATCGGCCTAACCTAAATCTAGAGTTGGTTTTCCTAGCAAACCATCTAAAGTGTGTGTAGAGGGTCGTGTGGCTGGGGTAGACCTTAAGTTGGGTGATTAGTTAGAGTTGTCTGGTATTTGAGTTTGTTAAGGCTAAAAGGGGAATTTAAGTAGAGTTTAAATATTATCATATTAAGAATTTTATTTAAATATATTTTAAGGATTAATTGATTACTATCTTTGTTTTTACACTGAGGCCATGAATTTTATTTCACCTTCTTTGGGGCTAAACTAATAACCATGTAGACCTGGGTTACCCAGTAGTAATCGGGCTTGATTAAGTTAATTTAGATTGGTTTGAATTAAAGGAATGGATTAATATTAATTACTAATTTTAAGAGATTGGTTGAACATTTTATTAACCAACTCATGAAATTATGGAATTTTAAAGAATTATCGGGTTTTAGGAAATTATCTAAATATGTTAACTAAGGGGTCAAAAGTTGATTTTTAGAATTAGAAAGAAATTTAAAAGGTTTCAAATTTTTAATAAATACTAGACCTTATTGTGAGTTGTTAGACAGGTGGCACACTCAAATCGGAGTTTTCTATGTTATGATTTTTAGAAGTTTTGACCTATTTTTAACCTAAGGTTAACCAAAGTGTTGATTTTTTTACTTTGACCAGATTTTGGGGTTTTGACATTTTTAGAAAATACTAGATTTTAATTAGAGTCATTAACCATTGAGTTTGATTAATTTGGAATTTTCTATAATTAATTATGAATTTTAGAAATTTGGGTATTTATTGGAATTATCTAATTACCTTAATTGGAAAGCCTATTTTGTGATTTGAGCCCAAATAAATCCCAAATCTCTTGCAATCAAATCCAAAGATAAAAAATGATCTAAGGAGAGATCAGTAAGTGTTTAAAGATTTTTTTGGATTTTTAATAATTTTTAATTAATTAAAATAATTAAACATTAATTTTGATTAAAATTAAATTAAAGTGGATTTTAATGTCAAATTAAAATGATTCAAATTTCTATAGATTTAGGAATTAATCAGGGTTAGTTAGGGGTGTTTTATCCATTTTTAGGGATTAATAAGAATTTTTGGTGAATTAATTAGGCTTTAGGCCAGTTCTAGAGAGGGAATTTTTTTTGGCCCCTAATTAGTGGACCAAATGGGCACCAAATATGATGAGATTTGGACCATGAGATCACCTAATCTCAGAGCCAAAACACACCAAACTTGGGCCTAAATGGAGTTCTCTAAGGTGGCTAACCAAGCCACCTAAGGTGATCCCTAAGTCACCTTAGAAAAATCCTAGGGAGCTATCCTAGGGTTAGATTGGAGCAAAATCACTGGCCCTAAACTCCTTATATTACACATCATCACCACATTCACAATCAAATCCTAAAACTCATCGGATATATCATGATTCCAATTTGGATTTGAGGGTCAACCCATGACCCTCAAACTAAAATTAGCATGATAATGCCCTTGGACACTTCAAACAGGGGAGGCAAAATTTGGACATGTCAGGGACATGCCCAAATTCATTCTCCCAAAATTCCAGGCCCTGGTGAATTCATTTTAAGCAATAAATGTAATAAATAATAAAATACTAATATTGAAATTAAACTTAATACATATGCAATTAGAGCTTGGAATCATAGGGCTTTTATAGATCTCCCTGAGATCTTTCCAATGAGCCTAAGAACACCTAATTTGATCAAGTGTGCAGGGAGATATCAATTTTTGAAGTTCCCCTTGATTTTCTTTAAAATTAAATCCTCTAATTACTCAATCAGCCGGCACCTTACACGCGGCGTGTCACGATTGGAGGAGCAATCATTGGCGGCTAACTGGATAACGGTAGAATTAACCGTAGCTGTCGGATGGGCGATTGGACGGCCACAATCAAATGGCCTCCGGAATCGTGGGATCTATTCCTCACCATTGATTAGAATCAATGGTTTGGATTACGTCTTCCACCTCCCGCACGAACCCGAAGCCGTAGGGCTTTTCCGGCGTGATCCAAGCGATCCACCAATGAACTTTATTGAAATTTTACAGGGAGGATCAGGGGGGTAGAAACCTTCAATCCAACGGTGGAGATCCGATGGGATGAAGGTTTCCTTCACACTTGACTGGACTACCTATCTAGGGAGCTTGGGACCGAGAGATTACCGTAGAGAAGGCCTCAACGGATGAGCTTCTCTATCAGGAAGCTTCAGAGGATGAAGGCGAGAAGATCTCCTTCAGACACCAGGACTGGAGGATGGACGGAGGTATGACTTCGAGTGTGGTGCCAAAAGCTTTTACTGGAGTTCGCTTGAACGGATCAACGAGACAGTCTGGGAAGCTAGGAAATGAAACAGGAGAGATGAGGAAGCTTTGGGGAGTGATTTTGAAAGCCTAGGATCAAATGGCAGCTGCTGGGATGAGTTGCCCTATTCAGCCACCTCCCGCGAGCTTGGATGGCCAAGATTGACTGGGAGAAGCCTTAGATGAGCGCTAGGTGGAGGGAGACATCCTCCTAGAGGGCTCATGAGTCTAAAGCTGGTGAGCCCCAGCCTTTGGAAGGCTTTGGGTCAGGATCAAACGGGGGGACCACCAGAGCTTGTTCTCCATTAGTTTCGGCCGCTGCCGGCCAAGGTCTGGGTCGGGTTGACCTGGAAAGAATGATAGGGACATGCTGGACTCAAGGGTGAGCTCAATTGGGCCTAAGGAGGTCCAATTCCATCGGGTGACTTGGTTTGACCCAAACCTGCTCAGTTTGGGTCAAATTGGGCTCAATCTAGGTTAGGCCAGACACTAGGATTAATGTGGGAGATGGGTCTAGGTCTGGTCCACCCAATGCAAGTGGCAATTGAGTTCAATTTGTCTTGAGTTCAAAGATGGCTCGGATCCATGTGGTTTTAACGACTTTGGTGTAGCCCAAAAGTTGACCCAAGTCAACCCAAGACTTGGGCCAGTTGGGGGATGTGTATTGGACATAGGGCCACCTAATAGAGGTGTTGGTTAGGTTCAATTGAGCTTAGGATAGGAGTTGGCTCAATCCCAAGTGGTTTTGGCCACTTTGGGTTAACCTAACTCTTGACCCAAGTGGATTCAATGGCTGGACTGGTTAAGGGACGTGTATTGGGTCAAGGGAGACCCAATGACACCTTAGTTTGGGTTCAATTTGATTAAGATTGAGAAATAGTTCAAAGGGGGCCTCTCTTTGGGCACTTGGGTCAAGCCAAAAGGCTAACCCAAGTGAGCCCAAGACTTGGATTTCTAAGAGGGGTCTCTTGGAAGTCTAAGGAGTCACCTCTTGGATTTAAATGAGATTGAACTGTTTTTGGTCAAAAGGTTTAGGTGAAAGGAGGTATATGAGTCATTTGATCAAACTTGGTTGACTTGGTCAACCAAGTTGACCAAGGACTAAGAGTTAGATGCATTGAAATCAATTTGATCATGTGAGCCTAATGGATCGGGTATCAAGGTGTGGAGGGGTCATTTGTGTCAAAATGACCATTTTGACCCTTAAGGGGCCTTTAGGTTAAAATAGGCTGACTTGGTCAATAAAGTTGACCCAAGGTTGGAATTGAATTTCAAGAGGTCTCAAAAATTATTTGAAAACATTTTAAGAAGATTTCAAAGATTGATGGTTAAATCAAGTTGAGTCTAGGCTAAAAGTCCAAAAATCTCCCTTTAAGGGCATTTTGGCCTTGAGTCAGTTCTGGGTCAAATTGAATATAGTAAGATGTAGACTATTGCTTAACAAATCAATATCAAGGTATTGAGAGTGATCAAAGGGTTTGGAGGGGGCTCCAAGGCCAAATTCCACTGGGTGAAAGGCCTAGTGGCATTGATTGTAAATATTTGAAGGTTTTGCAACCTTTGAAACTGGATTAAGTTTATAGTGTTAGAATCCTCCAAATAAATTCAAATTTGGAGGGTTGGCACTAGAGACATGTTACATCAATATGGAATTGACAAATCCTAAATCAGATGCCAATTGACTGGGTTTCAAGGTGATGAAAAAATCATCTAGAAAGGATTTTAGGACCTGAGCCTTTAACCCTGGGTTCTGGGTTTGAATTGAGTTAAGATCTGGATTGGGCCCGAGGTCTAGGAACTAGGAAGATCCTAGCATCTAAAGTCCAAAGAAACCTAAGGTCCAAAGCTCAAGAAGGAGTTAAAAGTGATTTCATACAAAAATGAGGTCAACACCAACAGAGTCAAAAGAGTAAGATAGAGCCATGATTTCCAAGACAAAAGTAATTAAGGTGTTCTTTTGTAATCCAATATATTTCTTTTGATGCATAGAACATATGTGGCCTAGATTATTATATATGTATTTTATGAATGAAATAAAATGGTTGCTTCTATTTATATTCTAATTATTTTAATTTTATAGTAGCCTTTATTTATTCTGGCTTGTGGTTGCGTAAATTTATAGGATTAGGTCATTTATCCTTCCATTAGATCATAGGGCATCACAATATAAAAGTTGTATATCTTAATTAGAATATGCGACTCAATGAAGTTGTTCACCGAGCCTCTAAGAAGTCTCTCACTTAGCATGCATTGATGGACAAATAGTCGAATAGTAAATCAATAGCTTTCCATGAGGCTGCCAAACTGAGTAAGACAATGGCTTATTGACTTCATAAATCATATTTGCTAGGGTCGATTGATAAACCACCCTCGCTTAACTAAGTAACACAATGGCTCATTGACTTCATAGATCATATTTTCTAAGGTTGACTGATAAATCAGACTCGCCTAACTAGGATAAGTTCTTAGATCGTAGTAGCATGCTTAATGTGAATTCACTTATAGAATGACAAGTTTCTTTTGAGCTTATACCAAGTAATTTGAGTTAGCTTGTCTTGAATTAGGGTGACTTAGATTGAACCAAACTTTCTTTATATTTCCATATACATATGTTCAAACTTTTGTTTCAAATGTAATGGTCATATCCTAGGTTCAAACAATATTAGAACAACATATTTGGATTGGACAAGGTTAAAATCTCTAGTTTTGAACCTCTATTCAACTATAATGGTTGAAACTTTTTTTTGAACCAAATATGATACAAAACTTATTTCAACTAGGTTCAAAAAAAGTTTTGTATAATAAATACTAGTTAATCATACTTACACGATTTCATTACCCCATATGGGATATTAAGCCATGTATACAAGAAAATGTATATAAATAACACAGCATAAAACTCTTAAGTGATGTGAGACTAAACAACTAACAGTTTCTAGTTTCAATAATATGTGCATGATGGATGCTTCTATGAGAATTTGTTGAAAAAATTTTGTATAAAATATTCTAATAAAAAATAATTATAATAAATTTTTAAGTTCTTAAATTTATAATTATTTGTATATTTATAATTATTCAAGTAAAAAATAATTATTTATAATTTTAAAGTTATAAAACTTCTCTCTAAATGCAAAATTAAATGAAATTAAAAAATAATTTTATATGACTTTATAAATATAGTTTTATAATGTGAAATATTCTTTGTCCAATCCGATTTTCATAATCTTATTTGAAACATGATAGCTTGAATAATAAAAAAAATGATTATTTCAAAATATATGAGATTTATTTGTTCAAATATACGTATTCTATAGTACATCAGGTTAATAGAAGATAAATTTTTTAGAACTATAACATTACTTGGAAAAAATATGGCAAACGTACTGTGATAAAAAAACAATGTCAGAGGTCACATGTTCCATAAGCAACGGAGAACAAGAAGACAAGCTGATGATATGGCTGGTTAAGATTTCCTCTTGGCCTTCTCTCTTCTCTTTCTACCTTTCTTTTTCTCTCACTGCCGCTAAAAGGAGTGAAAAAGCAAAAGAGTATATTCAAATCAAAGTGGTGGTTTGAAAAAGGTGAGCGATGGGTTTTCCTTCGCTGGGGTTTGCGCTGCCCTCCCCGAAGACGCCTCTCTCCTCTACTTCTCACTCCTCCGTCGGTCCACGAGGCACATCTCAAAGCCGTAGTTCCATCTATCAATCAACTGATTCCTTTTGCTGTAGAAGATGGTCCCTTGGCAGAACTCGTCCATCCAGCAGATTTCTATCCTTGAGTCCGGTAAACCCTTCTCTGCTTCTAGAAAAATGAGGTTTTTTTGGGCTTTACTGATATTTTCTCTTTAGATCTAGTATTGTTCTTTTCGTTTGTAGTAATGATCTTCGTTAGGTGGCCGTATGCTGAATAGCTTCTATTTTGAAGAAATTTCACATTGTTTGGGCAAGAGGAGCATGTGCATTATTTTAATTTTAAGGATTGATATCTATTAACTTCACCAAATCTCGCTTTTTCCTACTTTTGGGTTCGTTATACTTTTGTCACCATTGCTTGCCAAAAACTGACATTCTAGTTCTCATTTGTTACGTGGCATTGATCAGTTTTTTTTTAATTATTTTTAATTTTTTTTAGGTCTCATTGGGTTGCTTGAAGTTAGAAAACATGTTTATGCAACTTATTGAATTTGATAAATCCATTATTCAGTTTGATGTGATTAGAAATTAATATTAACTCCAGCTTCACAAAACCTCCTCAACTTTAATCATTTCAATTCCATTCTCAAAATGAGTGAAAATAAAATTATATTTTCTATCTACATGCAACCTTAATGTTTTTAACGGTTTCTCTGAAGAAAAGTTTTAGGATTTTGTAATTGGTGTTCATGACTTTTTCCCCCTATTTGGTCCAACTTGTTCTATGATTGTAATTTGTTTATTTTAATTCCTTCAATGTCTCCATAATGTATATGGATCCTTAGTTCCTGGCCTTTTTCTTGATTGGCATATGCTATTCTATCATTAAAAAAAAAAAAAAAAATCTTTACTCATACTTCACATGATCACAATTAGCTTTGTAGCTAATATCAAACTTCCATACAGTAAAAAAATTGGTTAACAAAATTTTCAAAAATGTGCTTGTATGGTAGAAAAATTGGTAGTGGCATCAACAATTGGAGAGATGAACCTTTGGACATCTCTCTTTCGAAACTTTTATATATCTCCATATTATCCCAACTATTGGGGTCATCTTTATGAATTCTCTTCTTTGTTTCCATTTTTTTTTGTTGAGTGTTGCATGAGGTGATAAACTTATTTTATAAAGAATTCTATCCATATTACATTTTCTTTACCCTTTTTCTTTCTAATTATTCAACACTTAACTTTATGCACTCAAAATACTGATGCTATCTTTTTTACCACCCTTTATTATATAGGCCGAAACCACCTAAATCTAGATTTTACTACCTATCTGTAGTTGATGCTTCTTCGTCTTTATCTAATCATTTCTTAATCCACTATTTCTAGTTTTGTTGTACATTCATTTTAAATTCTTATTATTTATTTTCTTGTCATACCCAACATTGTATCAATGTAACCAACATTTGGATCCATTCAACATAATTGGCCTAAGTGCAACATATAAAACTTTCTTTTAGGTCTTCTTGATATTCTGTTATTAACACAATATTCTTGAGCTAGTTTTCCTTATTAGTCACTCAGCCTTAACTTCTAAAGTTAAATCCTCATATTTATTCTCATTTTTCTTGATATTACTGCAACCACTCTCAATGTTTCACCGGATGCAAAAATGTGTTGCACCATGTGTACTGAGTAAATTAACAACTGACATACACCATAATGCATAAAATATACTCTATGTTCTATTAATCATAAGTCCTTTGTATTTTAAACATACATTCCATTATTTTCTTACTTATTTTAGTAGAGGCCTGATTTATTAGAATTATATCATATATGAAAAATAAACACAAAGATATGCCATTATGAATTTTCTTTATAAGCTTCTCCATAATCAATATAATGAGATGCACACTTAAGTCAATTTGTTTTTCTGCAAGTGCTTTAACATGTTTGTATCTCAATTTTGAGAGTGAGTTGAATTGCAATGAGTTGCAATGACATCCATTTGTTTTTGCAGGAAGCCATGATTTGACTTTTTGTGAACTCTATTCTTGCGTTTTTTATTTATAGAGGGTTTCATTTTTTCCATGCTCATCTTAATTTTGCATTATTTTATTATTATTTTATATAACATCAATATTTCAGGCCATTAACCTATAAGTTTAATATTATAAATTATTATATCACCATTTTACGCAAATAAGCAAAATTGAAGTTGATTTGGTTGAAACTCACTTCTCACCTCTTTAAAAGTGACTTTGAAGAGGGAACTTGAAACGCCTTCTAAATGTCAAGAAAAATATTAAATTTTTAATACTTTTCCTTAATTGCCTTGTTACTATTTCGTTGCAAATATTATGAGTCTAAAGTAAAAGAAATGCATACGTTTTAATTTCTTTGGTGTTTAGTGTGAAGTAAATTAAATCAAAGCATGAATGCCAGGAATTAGGAATATTCCATTATGTCAATTTTAAGGGAATTTGGAATTTGTTAAAATTGAGCAAATTCTAAATGCAATGGAAATTCTTAGTGGTCATTTGCCTCAACCACCTGCTTATCACCACCACTATCATTGCCATCGCCGCCTACCATAGCTGCTTGCCGCAATCGCTCACTATTGAGCATCACCACGTCACCTATTGACAATCACTCGGAGTTTTTTGTTGTATTTCCTTACATTTGACTTGCTTTCAACCAAATAGTTCATGCATTTCTAATATGCACGTATTTTTAACTTCACTGCACTTCTAATATACATATTTTAAAACATCCAAAGTCCAAAAATATGTTTGCAGTGGATCTTTCTAACATACACAATTATTCTTTGATATTAATCAATGTTTAAAATTGCATAATTAGAGACGTTCCTTAGCATTACTATTTGGAAAAATATAATATGGTGTATGCCTCATGTTTGCTAGATATGGCGTACGCCATAATGGGGGTAAGGTGCCCTTAGTGCTATTTTTGAGATGACATAAGCTTATAAATTAAGGTTTTGGTTATTTAAAAATTTAATTTATAAATTGAGTATTTAAAATTAAAAATATTTGCTTTTGTTTAAACCTAAACCAAGTTGATAATATGCTAGTCTCAGGAATTGCACAGCCTCAAGGCTTGCAAGCTAAACCGCTCACTGTAGAAACCCTCAAGGTTAAACCTTGACTCTGTTGTGTTGCTCATGCCGTTGTTGTGCTGTAGTTTCTAATTATGCTTTTTCTTAATTAATTAATACTCCAAAATTGTAAAGATTTCCAATCGAAGTATCAAATTTTATATGCTTGTCATTAGGGTGTGAGCAAAATTGGAGTACAGATAGCAAATTCATAGTAAGTGAAGAAGTCACTTAACTATCTTAAGGGTGAACTCATTGGTTTTCATTATATATCAGAGATTAATTGATAGATATTTAAAGAAGACAATTTAGCAGGATGACTAAAATACATTAATAAGTAATGATGTGTCATTAAATGACGAATGATTTGTAGAGGAAAAAAATAGAGTTACACCATCACAATTATAAGTGGAAGATTTTGATATTGAGTTTTTTGATGAAGTAACAAGATTGAGACAAGTTGCAAGAAAATGACATGAAAGGTTTGCATAAAATGTTTATGTAATAGAAATTACAATTATCAATATTCATTGTTTTAAAATTTAATTAATATTTATTAGTTGTTTTGATTAGGAAAGAGGAATATAGTTGGGATTGATGAGGAAGAATATTGTGCAGAAGTTGATATAACTTAAGATGATGGAGGAGAGAAAGAAATTAATTATAATGATGGTTTTAATGAAGACTCTCTGAGCGATGAGATTAGGGGTAACTTTTGAATTTATAAATTTGATCTTAAACTACTTGTATTGATTTGGGAGTGGTGAAGTGTTATTTCTTAGTTCATGTATGGCCTTTTATTGCTTTATTTTGATTTTTATGATTTTAATTTGACATCATACTTTGATATTGCTTAGTATGTTATTTACAATTTCATATTTTTTTATTAATTTAATGGTTTAATGCTGAGGCTTATGACTTAAAATGCCTCCAAATTTATGCCTTGCCTCATAAAAGAGAATGCTTCAATACTCTATTGCGCACTTTCAAACTTTGATATTAATATATTTGATCGAAGTCTATTTTTTATTACCTCTTAAATAACTTCATTTATGGCACATAAGTTTGATTCCCTATAATAATCATAATTTTATATGTCTCTTTTGTTCTTGAATATTTATATCAAAACATTTCTTCCTCAATTATTTAGTATTCTCTTAGTCTTTCAAAATTTCATTAATAGTGTTTTGTATAACAAAATTACTGTAATTTCATTCATAACTTTCCAGATCTCAATGGGCATCTTATCTTGACTGAAGTTCTACCTGTATGCATTTTATATAGAGTTCAAATCACTTCACTTATTTGGATTAATCTATAATATATCTTATCAATCTCCACGTTATGCATTAAAATAAAAAGAAATAACCTTTAAAACAGTTATTTAATATATTCTCAAAGTAGAATTTTCTTTCTTACTTGATGTCATCATCTTTGATTTTAATGCATCTAACTTGATGAAAGTTTTTAGACCACTTATTTATTACCTTTAAATATTTTATATATTTTCTATTCTCATTTTTCTTAGTACCTGTATGTAAATTATCAAAAGTTGTAGTTTCTTACTTTACCAATCTCTTTATAAAATTTCCAGCTTTCAATATTTTTAGCGCCATAGGTTGATTTTATCAATGACCCACCTTTATGAGAAATGTTTTCCACACCCACAAGCATAGTGGTCAACTGCCTCTTATACAAGGAGTGCCATACCCATGTGAGGTAACATGGTCATGCTCGCACAAGTATTGTGACTATGCCCCTACGTTTATTTTTTTTGTTTATTGGAAAATAATACTATTTCTATTATGAAAAGTTCCCTTTATTCAACTTTACATAATACCTCTTATCAGAATAGTGCTTGCCGAATGCATTTATGAGGTTGTACGAGACATAATTAAAAATGTATTCTTTAACCTCTTTTATGCAATACATATTTATATTTTTGAAAATTAATTTATGATCTCCTGTAATGCATCTTTGTAAGGATCTTACTTATTATTTCCTTGCTTAATTTTCATGGGTTTAGGAAAGTAGAGATAGACCTAAAAAGACATGATTAGAAAGTATTAGAGATGACTTTTTTTTAGTAAATTTAAATGAGAATTTGACTCTTACTAGGACATAATGGAGAAAAAAGAGTTTATGTAGCTGACCCCACGTAGTGGGATAAAGGCTTAATGTTGTTATTATTGTTGTTGCTTAATTGTCATGATATGTTTGGTTTTTACTAATGATTTATTGCCAGGGGCTCTTTTTTATTTCAATAGTTGCTGTCTTGTGGATTTATGAGAAAACAAGAAGACACAAGCTCATTGGAAAATGAAGGTCACAATGACCTATTTATGTTTGGGTCTGATGAGGTGGTTGGCCCCCAAGTTCCTACACAAGCTCAATCAGTTGTTGAAGGTTCAGGCACAGTGGTTGTATCAGAATACAAGCCAATTCCTGATATTGATTATTTACAGGTATCTAGATTCTTGTCTTTATACTTAACTTTTGCTCATATACTGGTCCATAGCCTAGTTCTGAAATAAATATGTAGGCCTACATGTATTGGTTATTTTCAAGGAGCTTGCGTCCATGTATTGTGACTGTTTTTGGTATCAGTGAATCCATTGGTGTCATTGTTAGCAAATTTTCTAGGTTAGTTTTAATTGGTGAACATGTTAGAAAAAAGGAAAATTTTCTTAAATTACATGCTCTTCTAGGAGAGAAATCCTTTTGGGTATTTCATATAGGATTGTTATTATTGGTTATATTTCTAGCAGATGCATCTTGAGAAGAAAGGATGATTCTTGGGCAGTTGGGCATCTTAGTGGTTTGCATTATTAATTTTTTAGTACTCTATGATTTCATTGGAATTTTCGTGCATAGCTTGACTTAATTAAAGGAGCGTTTTGTGGCTTCATATTATGGATGATTTGAATGCTAGCGAATGTGGATATAAGATAAAGATATTTGGTTCTTTAACTGAATTATTTTATTAGTTCATCATAATCCAGTAGCCAGGAGTCCATGAAACCCAGCCAGGTAATAATAATAAAAACCAAGACCCTAAAAAAATATTCATCCTACTGCTGCTTGGTGACTTGAAGCATCTTAATGGAACTTATATTCTTTGAATTGATGCTCATAGTAGTAGTGCATTGCTATGCTTCTCTTAATGTGATTTCTGTAACTTCAATTCATCAGGAATTATTGGCCATCCAGCAGCAAGGACCCAGAGCAATTGGCTTCTTTGGGACACGGAATATGGGATTCATGCATCAGCAGCTTATTGAGATTCTAAGTTATGCTATGGTGATCACGGTATTAAGTTGTACTTCTTGCTTTGTTATTCTCATACACTACTGAAATATTATCTAAATTGTGAACAAGTTTTGTTCCAGAAAAACCATATCTACACGTCTGGAGCATCAGGGACTAATGCAGCTGTTATAAGAGGCGCTCTGAGAGCAGAAAAACCAGAGCTGCTTACTGTTATACTACCACAGTCTCTCAAGAAGCAACCTCCAGAGAGCCAGGAATTGCTGGCGAAGGTATGCTCTCTTTAGCTCATTTAAGTATTTAGATAGTCACTTCATTTCCATTTTGGGTGTTAATCATACTCTGAAATGCTTATGCTATTATGTAGAGTTTTCTTAGAGAGTATTAAGAACCTGTGACTTTTTAGCACTTTTGAGGCATCATCATAACAAATATCATCTAGAATGCTTTCAATCAGTATATTTGTTGGTTGATGTGGTGGTTGAAAATTCAATGGATAAATGCTTCTGATGATTTAGGCTTTGTTTGGATCGTGCTTATGTATTGTGTTTGTTTTTAGAAAAGCAAATTTTGTTTTGCTTGGTTTCTACGTTAACTAAGGATTAAGGGAAATTTGTTTGACACTCTTCATGAGTTTAGCCATTTTACTGTTCTTGCAGTTTGATTGCAAGGTTTGTGTTTCATCTTTTGGCAATAGATGTAAATACATTTGTATCCCTAATATTACTTATATGTTTTATACCCTTAAAACCAAAAAGCTAAAACCGGACATAAACTAGCATCGAATGGCACTGATGCTTCAATGTACTCTCTCTGTTGATTTTGTGAGTGGAACTCACAACGACAACATTGCAATGAACCCTTCTACTCAATCCAACAATGCGGAGAACATCATATTGAGATGATTTCACGAGCAGATGATTGTGGCACAGCTGACACACAATTTTGATATCACTGCGAGCTCTCCCTCCCTCACTCTATCCAATGACGTGGAGAATACCATGTCGATAATATTCTGTGAGGAGATTGCAATAAAAAAAAATGCTACAACCAAAAAGTAAAATTAATTTCGGATTTACAAGTAGCAGCTCAATCACAGATCTTCCGAGCAAAAATCAACAAATTTTCAATTCACCACAGTTTTTTAAACAACTTCTTTTCTCCTGGCTGTTCAAAAAACAGAAGCCATACCAAACGAAGTGTTAGAATGGTCAGTTCCATCCGCATAAGGGCAGATGTTTCCATGACTAAATTGTTTATTTGTAATATTTGAAAATTATTATGACTTTACAATAAGGGTTTTAGATGTCTGGTACAAATGTTCTAGTCAAAGCTTGTTTTTTTTTTTTTTAATTCAGGGTTGGTGTAAAACTAAATGCAGTTTTTTACACTAATGCAATACGTCTCTATGAGTATAAAATTGATTAAGTTTCTGTTATACCGCCTGTCTAGCAAAAGGTTTTTTACTATAACTGCTATTTATTTAAACTATATGCATTTAACAGTTATTTTGCATGAAGACGCATCAATTATTTGATATCATCAGAGTCCATTGTTTTTTCCCATTCTTAGGTCAAAAACTTGTTTGAAAAGCCCGAGAATGATCATCTGCCATTACTCGAAGCTAGCAGGTTAGTCTGTTTATATTTATTGCTATTGATTGATTGATTAGAGATGATATAGTTTCTTAAAGTTATTACGGTGATGTTGCGTAGGTCAGTTTTTTTGAAATATCATTACTCTTGAAAATATGAACCAAATATAAATTTTTTTGTTTGACTGTAATAACTTTTGTCATAGTATGATAAGAAAAGTGGTTCACTATAAATATGTATTTACCTTTGTTAACCCCTGTGTAAACTTGATTTAATAGCCCATTGAATGGATTTTGTCTTTTTATTAGATAAATCTTTTTTTTCTTAACAATACGGACTAGAAAAAAGAATTTGAGTTACCAAGCCATAATTACAAGAGCCGTAGTTTTATTTATTTACTATTAGTATGTCATCCGTTTCTGATGGAAATGAATGATTGTAATTGCTATGGTGATAGAAACCTAAAAATTTATACTTTTTAGAAGCTAAGAAAATGAATATTGAGATGAGCATTATTAATTTGTTCTGTATTTTCTTTTTATAGTTTATTTTGTTGAAAATGTACCTATGATGATGATTGTTATGAGAAATGGATGTATTCTTTCATGTTTTGGTTATCTTGTTAGGCCTTGTTTACTTGTGTAAATGGTTTCAATTCAGTTGGCATCAACTACAGCTCAGGTTCCAGCTTCCCGTTCTATGGCTCTAGCACTTGGTGGTTTCCTTGGGCACTGCACTATGCTTTTACTTGGCTTGGGTACTGTAACATATGTTGTGATTCTTGATTTTCTTTTGGGCGCTAGCTACATCTGTTTCTTATGCCTCTTTGTGGCTTTTTCCTTCAGCAACTGCTTTCCTTCTATGATTTTTCTTTTGCGGGCTGTGATTGATTTCCTTCATGGCATCATGCTGTAGCAGGAAGCGTGAAAATTGCTGGAATTGTTGGAATCATAATTTTAAAGTTGATAATTTATTGCTTTGTTTAAACTAAGGATGGAAACATTCTATCCATGCTGGAATGCAGATGTGTTAAATTGAAACTTTTACTTTTGGGCTAGATTTCCATGAAATATGAGAAGTTCCTAATCTTGGGTCTTTTGAGTTATAAATTAAATCTCCGCACATGCATTTTCCAATGAATTTTGTATAAAAAGCATTATTTTGACATAATTCTTAAGAGTTTTATTAGATACGGGTTCTTTAAGCGCTTTCAATTTTTATGACAATGATAGGAAATGCTTGTAGAAATAGGAGAAAAATTTTGGCTGAAATTTAATTTCAGCAAAGTCCAAATAGTAATTGAGAAGAATGATGTGGAAAATTAGGAGAAAAACATTTTAATTGATGATATATGAAAGAAAGCGAACAAGATAAAATAGATCTTCAATTGGAGAGGAAGATCATTTCTCCTAAATCCCTACTAGCCACCGGCTAGAGCCCAAACCTTCTAGGAAATTCTAATTTCTGCAAAAAACATACATAATCCTAACCCTAGAAAAATAACCTACTTAAAGCATACAAAAATAATTCAAATCCCAAAACAGCCTCTTCATATTAATTTTCTCTTCTAATACTCCCCCATCTCCTCTTTGAAATAGTTCTCTAGGCCTCACCCCAAAAAGGGGCATGAAATAATGGGTGGAACCCCTGTTCCACCCCCCTATATGCAAGAGCCAGTCCAGGAAGTACCTGGTCTAACAGACAACTTCTAGCAAACGTTTCTCCTTGCATCAACATGAGCCCTAAATCTTGTAATTTGAACTACTATCCTATGTTCTTTTTTCTTAATTATTTAGTGCTTGGTGTGTGTTGGGATTAGTTTGATATGTATTAATTTTCTTTTCATAGTGTGATTTTCTTTCATTGTAGAATTTATGTTGGTTTTTAGATTTCTTATGGAATTTTGAATTTTGACAACTTTTGCATTATTATTTGGAATGAATGTAATATGCATTTTTTGTTTTATATATAAAAAATGATTTTTGTTTAAATTAAGTTGTTGGAATTTAGGAAATTTGTTATTTTATGTTTTTCTAATATTTGTACATCTTACCCTAGGTTTGCTTGTATCAATTTTAAATCTTAATATCTCTTATATCAAATTGATATCAGAGCTAAGATCATATTAGGATGTCTATTCTCTTTAAAGTATTCACTCTCAAATTGTTACTTCTAGAGTAACACAACCATTAACAAAGGTTCTGAGTTAAAATACATAACTACTACTTTGGCTTCAAGAATTATGCTAAAGTTTATTTTAAATATCATCAAATGGATCACTTTGTGAGTGAATGTCCTTGTTAAAACCTATTTATCAAAGTTCAAGAGGAATATAATGATGATGAGGTACATTAAATCAATGAGAAATTAAAATAATGAGGATGATGTACATAAATTCAATGAAAAAAGTTAATTATTTTTAAGTACATGAGTTCAATGACGAAATAAATAATTTTAAAAATGTTTTAATTAAGGCCTCTTTAAATGTAATATAATGCATCACTGTTTTGCCCAAAGTTGAACCTGATTGGAAGAGAATATGTATCTTTCAAACATACTTTAAACATGGTAAAAATCTTTGTATGCTTGTCACTTGAATGTTGCTGCTAAATATGCTATTGAACACATTAATTTGATAATTATATCACACCACATTTTTACAACATAGCTTGGGTAGATAAAATTACTTTTCTATAACTCAAAGATGCTTGATACCCATTCAACTTAATTTACATAGTGATAAAATGCAATGAACTATGTTATCTATATAAATGTTGCATGTCGTTTTGAGTAGGCCGTGATTGTATGATTTGGATGTGACACTTTGGAATGTCCAATTCTTATATGTTCAAGAATAGTGGAAGGAGGGTAATTTTGAAAACTTATTAAACATAATTCTTCCGCATCAAATGAATCAATTGCTTCTAGTGAACAACAGAAACCTTTGCATATCTTGAACCAACATGATTTTGAAAAGGGGATTATTGTTGAGGGAGTAATTTATGCGTTGATAGCTTTTGAATTGAATAAAGAGGCAACTAGGAGTATGTTTGTATTTGAGGATGTTGATCACTTATTATATGAATTTAAAGAACAGTCCTGGTGAACCACATGATGTATTAGCTCCCTTTAGGAATATAAAACATGTTAACTTGATTCTTGGGTCATCATTACTAAATTTTCCAAATTACATAATGCATCCTACTAAACTTGTTGAACTTAAAAGCAAGTAAATGAACTTCTTTTGAAAATATTTCTTGTGGAAAGTATGAGTCCATATGTTATTATATTACTTGTATCTAAGAAGGGCAGTAGTCGAAGGATCCTTGCACTTCATTAGGCAGTAAAGTCACCATTAAATATCAATTTCCTATACCAAATTTAGATGATATGTTAAATATGATGGTTGTAGTTGTTTTTCAAAGATTGATTTAAGTGATGATTATGATAAGTGAAAATGAGAGATGATGATGAATGGGAGGCTACTTTTCAGATGAAGGATAATTTTTATGAATGATTATTAATGCTTTTAGATATCTTGGATCTATTGTTTAGAGTGATGGTGAAATAGATGAGGATATTATCAGCAAAATTCAAGTTGGATGGTTGAAGTGGAGGAATGCATCGGGCTTGTTGTGCGATAGAAAAGTCCCCCTCAAACTTAAGGGAAAATTCTATAAGATGGTGGTGAGACCAGCAATGCTTTATGGTACCGAATGTTGGTCATTAAAAGAGAAGCATAATACTAAGTTAAGTGTTGTAGAGATGAGGATGCTTAGGTGGATGAGTGGCTTTACCCTTAGAGATAGGATACGAAATGAGCATATATGTGAAAAGGTTGGAGTAGCTCCAGTGGAAGATAAGATTAGAGAGATTCTCCTTAGATGGTTTGTTCATATTAAAAGGAGGCCTTCTGATGATCCTGTTAGGAAAGTTGAGGTATTAGATTTGACTTATGTTAAGAAAGGTAGAGGTAGACCTAAAAAGACTTGGTTAGAAAATATTAGAAATGATATTTCTTTATTAGATTTAAATGAGAATTTAACTTTTAATTGGACACAATGACGAAAAAGGATTCATGTAGCCGACCACACTTAGTGGGACAAAGGCTTGATGATGTTGATGTTAATGTTATATTAGTAATGCTTTTTAAACTAAATACTGAATCAAGTGCTTTCATAAGAATCATGAACTATGATCTTTAACCTTTTATATGAAAATTTTATATTATGCAAAATTTACAATAAAATTTCAGAGGTATTTACTATATTCCTAGGAAGGTCTTTAAAAAATTACTTATAAAAATTTTATTTAGATTTGTAGAGGTGCTATTTTGTTATGTAGTCTGTCATATTTTGGGCCTTGTAGTGCTTAGTAATGGATTATTTATTGATGTCGATTATGTTAAAGCAATCAGGGATTGTTTGACAACTTTTAGCATTCATAATATTCAAATTTCCATGATTAGGCTGCCTTCAATCAACAAGTCATTTAAGGGTTTAATACTATCATGACAATTATTATAAATTGCATTAGGGAGAATCTAAATGAAAAAAATTTGTAGAGCATGCTTCAAGTGATATTACATTGAGGCTTACACACATGTGCTTAGATTATTTGATTTTAATATAAGTTTTATATGATGCATATGTTGTAAGAATTGGAATTTTGAATTAAGATGAATATTCACTTGCTTATTTTAGTGAGAAGTTAAATGAAACTAAAGAAAATATTCCAATTATGATAAAAGTTCTATGATTTTGTACCAGCAATTTGATGCTAGAAGCACTAGTAGTCTGAGATTGTTTCCAATTTTGATCATCAAACAGTAAAACATCTAAATTATCAACTGTAATTAAAACACGGGCATACTAAATTAACTGAGTTCTCACTAGAATGCAAATAATTGTTCGCTGGAATTGAAAATTAACCTGTTGATGCCTGTAGGGTGATTAACTTACAAAGTATGTAGATTAACGTGATTGATTTTGATTATATTAAAGAAGACTATTCCAACAATAAGGATTTTCGTGAGATAAATTTTGATTTAACTAGTGACTATGCTTAATAATATTTATGGCTATGGATGACTTTCTTTGTTGGGAACCCAATTTTGCATAGCTGACTCATTTATGTGATTTTTTTTTTAATAGTTGACTTACATGCTAGTAAGGCTACAGGACATCTAGGACGTCATACAGTTGTAACCATGATTCAAGATGAAAGTTTATTAGCCTAATTTGTAAAATGATGTTGCATGCATAGTTCACAATGCAGAACATGCCAAACATCTATGGAAATAAATTTAATATTGGGTTTTATACATATTTGCTTATTCCATAAAAACCTTGGACTATGTTAGATTGAACTTTATTCTATGATTGCGATAAGCTCTTTGAAAATATGATTCTATCTTTGTAGTGGTTGATTGCTTTTAAAAAATTACACATTCCATTCCATGTTTTGAAAATTTCGATATTTCTCCCATGGAAAATAACAATTCAGCAAAGTGTTTAAACTACATTATTTACTTAAAACCATTATGTTCAACAATGGAATAAATTTATGAGTTATTTTTAATAAATCTTATGGAAGAAAACGAGAAACTAACTTCAAAATTTCAATTGCTTCACCCATAAATTAATGGACAAAATGAGGTAGTTAATAGGACTAGGTGATTTGTTGTTCTTTTTTATTAAAAAATACACATTGGTTTGGGGTTGATTCTCCATGTAGCTAAATTTACATGCAATTCATCTGTTGATAGGTGTACAGGCATAAGTCCACTTGAAATTACTATTGAATATCAGTCTAGCAAGCTTATAGATTTTGTTGAACTTTCTATTAAGTCTAAATCCAATGAATTGACACTATCATTTGTATATTATATGCATGATTTACATGGGAATAGTTTAAGAAAACTAATTTTTAAGTATAACAATTATAAATCTATTGTTTTGAGAAAGAGTATGTAGAATTCAGACCAAGTGATAGGATAATGGCGTGTTTGAATCCTATATGATTTTCTATAGGGCCTTACATAGACTTCTATAATGCATTAGGATGAATGCTGAATTGAAAATCGTAGCATACAACTAATTTAATTAATTTAGATCAGTTATTAATTATAAGTAATCTTGGATTTACATTTTTCTCTTAATACTTGTGTGAGTCTTGATGGAAACTTTTGATTGTTAATTTTTTCTTGTTTTTGCGTGAGGCATGGCTCTTCCAATTTATAGCTTCTATCATTTGTTTTTTTCTGCTAAATTATTTAGTGATTAGTGCATGATTTAGATCTTGTTAAATTTGATGTCTTTTTTGTGGTGTAATTTTTATTTGTTGCAAAATTTTAATTTTGTTATCTTTTTTGTGAAATTCAATTTTTTTTTAACTTTTATATTATCATTTAAAGGATTCATGTCATGATTATTCGACAAGTTTTATGTTGGTTGTCGATTACCCAATGCAACCTTCCACTTTTCTCATTCAGGACTTGAGACCTGACATCGACAACTTGAATTATGGAGGTCAACCTTAGAGTCTAAAGGTTTTCGCTTGAGTTGATCTAAAACTGAATATATGGAGTGTAATTTTAGTAGCAATCAATGTTTAAAATTGCGTATTCGGATATTGAGGCTTTTTTCATTCGTGAGGCGAGGCGTAAGCCTCAAGGCGTTTTGAGGCGTAAGCCTCAAAATCAAAAGATTGCGTTAACATAAAATGATAAATTTTTTATATACTAATGAGTGAATAATAAAAAATATATAAAAGCATAAGATATGAAGTGAAATCAAAATATCTCAATAATAAGACAACATGAAATATAGTTCAACTCGAAATTCTATCTTTCCCAAATCCCAGTATTCTTTTCATTAACATATAATTACAATTTCCAAAAATAAATAGCAATGACATATCACATAAAAACTTATAAGTCATCAGCACCGTCATCACTAAGGGGTTCTTCATTTGAATTATCATTATGGGGAACTGCTATCTCCCCTTCCTCTCCTATAGAATCCAATGTCGGGCATTTACTTCAAGATTTATGTAAGTTTTAATATATATAGCGTGAGGCGAGGTGGGCCTCAACCAAGTTGATGCACAAGCCTCATAAAAAAACTCGAGGCGTAAGCATCGAGACGTTTTTTACTGGAATTGAGCAAAGGCAGGCCTCAAGGCGAGCCTCATATTGCACAATTTTAAACCCTGGTAGCAATGGACCTAGTGAGGAGATTGTGACTTTGGGCAATCAAGTCATTAATAAGAGTCAAGGTTTAAAATTACGTAAATAAAGCTCGAGGCATTTTTCGTCCGTGAGGCGAAGTGTAAGTCTCGAGGCGGTGTGTCACGACCCTGCCCGGCTAGCCCGAAAATAATGGGGTAGGAACAGTCGGTCATACGGAAAACACGTGTAAATCATAATCAATTTCATTTAAACCTTTATAACATAACATAAACATAATTTATTAATATGAAAGAGCAAATAAAAATATCAAATTAAAGTATTCCAAATTTGTTTCTTCTCACACAAAACTAAAAACTTAAACATTCATAATTATATAAACTCAAACAAACTGTTCAGATACAGGTACAAACCACTGAACTCAAACTCAACAAAAATCATAAAAAACTTTCTTTCTGAGGTCCTCTACGACGGTAGGTATACTGTCGTCTTGTAGCCATCACTTCTTAATAATTTCTCTTGAAAAATATTTTCAAACGTAGGATGAGCCAATGCTCAGCAAGTAACATGTATTTATCTCAAATTCATAACTTAACTAAAAACAAAATATTTATCATGAAATTTTCATGCATAATACTTTGAGAAACTAAAATCATAATTAACATTGATATGCATATACTGTATAACCTTTTCATACAAAATTTTCTTTAAATATTTCCTTAAACATTTTCATTCTTCATAAACTTTTCCTTTCATCATAACATTTCATTTATATGCATAAAATATTTAATTATAAATTATACACCTGTCCTGGAAGTATTAATATTTTGTACTGATCAGGTACATAGTCTTTTGACTATTTTCTTTACCATTTGACTTCGAAGAATCTCATTATCATTTGGCTTTTGCAAGCCCCTTTACCATTTGGCTTCGTAGAACCCCATTATCATTTTAGCACTTCCGGATCAACATGCACATGCAATTATAATAGATCTCATAGGGTTTAAGTTATTCAGAAATTCATATGTATTCGTTTAACTTATTTCATGTATAATTGTTCTAATGTCTACTTAAAAATTTTAGTTATGAGACAATAAGCAAATATACAATCTTTCTTGTATAATAACATAAAAAAAACTCAAACATGTGATAGTTGCATGAAATATAACATTTATAAACTAAACATGTTTTATTTAACATAAAATAAAATTTAAAGAATTTAGAGACATGAATTTAATTTAAATACAAGTACCTAACTCGCAAGTTTTGCAAAGCAACCACTACGATGCACAACGCCACTTAGACACGCGTCGTCCCCCTTAATTGTCAAAACCTAAGATTTTGCATAAGGAAAAATGTCATCAATTTTTACATTAAAGTTTATCGAAGCTTTTTCATAAACTTAATCATTTTCAATTAAAGAATCTTGAATTTTCTTATTCCTCACCCTAATATTTAATAATTATTAATATTATTTTCGGATTTATTAAATACCCAAATTTTTAGAAACCTAAATTTCAATTTTTACGCCTTCACATCACACCAAAGTTTGCCTTAAACTTAATTAATTATTATCCTAATTAATTTTTGGATTTAAAATAGTTTAAAATTACAAAAAATGATATTTTGTGTAAAAACTCTAAGTTTTACTCTTTAAATACATCCTTAAAGATATTTAGAATAATATTCGTGAAAGTATTTTCAAAGGAAATGAGTTTTGAGAAGAGGCATAATTTTTAAATCTCCTTAGAATTAATTGAAACTTCATTTTCACTGTTCAAATACCTTTCTTAACATTCCCTATCAATTTCGTAAAGAAATTTAATGTTTTTCCTAAACCTTAAAAAATTCTTCTTCTAAAATCTAGAGAATGAGAGGGATTCTTCTTAAGTAAAACATACATTCTTCTTCCCCTTACTTTATGATTTTCCCAAATTTCTTCGTCGGAAAATTGTAGTTGGAGAAGTCGTCGAAGAACCCCGCCGCCCTTGCCCTTCCGCCTTCTCCTCCCTTCCGTTCGGTTTGGTCGAAACTTACGAATGGAATGGAGGAATTGTATGGTTTTCTCTATTTAGGAAATAGTTATTGCCAAAAGACCATAATACCCTCACTTAAAACATATGTGATTCAATACTTAATAGGGGTATTTTCGGTATTAGGAAACTTCAAACATTTTTTAACTTCCAAAATACTTGAATTAACTATAAGTTCTATACATCATTACATCGAAACGATTAGAATTTTGCATAGAATTTTATAAAATTATTTCCGTTAAATTTCGTTAACTTTGAATTTTTCATTTAAATCTCGTTGCGACGCATCAAAATGCATGCGACGACCCACAATCGTCGTTTTCTAGATAATACCCTCACAGAATGGCAATTAACGGGTCGTAACAAGAGTGGTATCAGTGCAAATGATTTAATACTGATAAATGAAAGAGCCTATAGGAGAATTGTATGAGAATGTCTAGGAAGTGAGAATTTTATGAATTATTCATCTTATGATTGTTGTGTTTTATCTCAGGAATATGGATCCTGAGCAGCATGCCGCTGATGGCATTGATATGGAAGAAGGGAGGGAGCTACCAACAGTAGCATAATCTCAGAGGAATAATGATAGCAACATTATGGAGTCATTCGCTCATATGATGGAAGCAATGACTTAGATGATAAAAACCTCTCAAAATCAGAGCAGTGGAAGTGGATATATGGATAAGAACTAGAAACTATTTCAGGATATGAAGCCTCCGTTATTTTCAAGTGGCGGACCTATAGAGGCTGAAGACTGGCTGATGCAGATAAAGAAGATTCTTGAGGGCATGTCTTGCCCAGAAGATATGAGCGTGATAATTGCTGCTTATGCCTTTAACAGTGAGGTAGAAAGGTGGAGTTAATTGCAAGAGACCTTTGGAGGAAGACCAAGCAGCCAAGTTACTTAGGAGGAATTTGTGATGGTATTCAGAGGTTGATATGTGTCTATGTCAGCCAAGAGACAGATGCAGGACAAGTTCAGTAGATTGGTTCAGGGAGATCGGTGTGTTTCTCAGTATGAGGCAGAGTTCACAATGTTGTCCAGGTATGCCCCACACTTGATACCTGATGCTGGAAAGAAGTGCCACCGTTTCTTGGTTGGATTAAAGGATATAATAAGGCAGCCTCTTATTCCTTTTGAGATAGAAGATTATTCTATTTTGGTGGAAAGAACTAGAATAATTGATATTGATATGCAGACAACTCAGAAGAGGAGAGATTTTCAAAAAAGGAAGATGGAGGGCAGGTCAAAGCCCTTCTAGTTTGCTCAGTCTTCTCAATCTGGGGTATCTACTTGGAAGAAACCCAGATCCAGCAACCATGATAGCAGTGCTTCAACTGCTTCTTTGTGCAGCAAGTGTGGGAGAATGCATAATGGAGAGTGCCTTTTTGACACTAATACTTGTTACTGGTGCTATCATCCTGGACATATGGCGAAGTTTTGCTCTCTTTTGGGTTAGAGATCTACTATAGAGGTCAGGTCAGGTAACAATACTCAAAGGACAGCTGGTAGACCAAGAGTTAAGGAGTCTACAGCTTTTGTGCCTTCTCAAAGTCAGACTTGGCAGAATGTTCAACCTCGAGTCTATGGATTGTCCCAACAAGAAGCTAAGGAGTCTCCTAATGTGGTTACAAGTACGCAATTTAATTAAATGTCAATGAAAGATTTTATATGAAATGAACGAATAATGAATGACATGTTTATAAATGAATAGACATGTGGTTACAATCCTTATGTGTGATAGATTTGTTAGAATTTTGTTTGATACTAGAACATCACACTCCTTTATTTTAAAAGAGTTTGTTAGATCCGCAAGTTTTCTTTCTACAATTATGTTGAAGTTACTATCAGTTTTAATGCATAATGTAAATCATATGGAAGCTAAGCAGAAATGTCATGTGGAATTGAGGATTTGTGATAAGAACTTATAGATTGTAACAAAAAGGAGGTTAAGTTTAGTATGCCAGGGGAGAAGAAATTCAAATTTCAGGGGGATAAAGGGGTAATAGCTGTAATTGTGTCATTTCTGAAGGCTTTTTAGATGTTGAAGAAAGGTTATGAAGGCTTGGCCTATGTTAAAAAAGAGAAGAAGATAGAAAGAGAGCTGAAAGATATCCCAATTATTCAGAAATTCCCAGAAATATTTTCAGATGATTTACTTGGTGTACTTTCAAGTAGAAAAATAGATTTTTTTATTGAATTAGTGGCATGAGTTGAACATGTTGCTAAGGCTTCTTACAGAATGATAATTAAAGAACTTAAGGAGTTGAAGGAACAACTGCAAGAGCTGCTTAAGTTTGGATTCATTAGGCCTAATTCCTCCCATTAGGGTGCTCTTATTCTTTTTGTTAAAAAAAAAGATGGAAGCCTAAGGCTCTGTATAGATTGCAAAAAGTTGAATAAGTTGACAGTGAAGAATAAGTATCATCTCCCAAGAATAGATGATTTGTTTGATCAATTGGAAGGTACTTCAGTGTTTTCAAAGATTGATTTGAGGTCAGGATATCATCAGCTCAGGATTAGAGAGGAAGACATTGCAAAGATTACTTTCAGTACCAGATACGGGCATTATGAGTTTGCAGTGATGCCTTTTGGTTTGATGAATGCTCCTACATTGTTTATGGACCTCATGAATATAATCTTTAAGCCATTTTTGGATCTATTCGTGATTGTGTTCATAGCTGATATACTGGTATATTCCCCAAATGAAGATTTTCATGCAAATAATTCGAGGGCAATGTTGCAAACCTTGAAGGGGAATGAATTATATGTTAAGTTCTCCAATTGTAAGTTTTGGTTAATAAGTATAAAATTTTTGGGGAATGTGATCACTGATGGGAAGATAGCTGTGGATCACCATAAGGTGCAAGCAATAGCAGATTGGTCAAGACCAACTATAGTGACTAAGGTTAGGAGGTTTTTGGGATTGGCAGGTTACTATAGAAGGTTTGTTGAGGGATTTTCACAGATAGCTATGCCACTATCCAGATTGACTCAAAAGCAGTTAAGTTTGAATGAACATCTCAGCGTGAAAAAGCTTTTTAGAAGTTAAAGCAATGTTTGATAAATGCTCCAGTGTTGACTATTCTCTCAGGATCAGATGAATTTCAGCTTTATAGTGATGTCTCACATAAAGGGTTGGGTTATGTACTAATGCAGAATGGAAGAGTTATTGCCTATGCTTCTAGGCAATTGAAGAATCATGAAAGGAACTATCTAACCCATGATTTGGAGTTAGTTGCAGTAGTTTTTGCCTTAAATATCTTAAGGCATTACTTGTACGATGTACGGTGCGAAGTTTTTACTGACCACCAGAGTTTGAAGTATATTTTCACTCAGAAGGAAGTGAATTTGAGACAGAGGAGATGACTAGAACTCATTAAAGATTATGAGTTGGACATTCAGTATCACCTGGGCAAAGCAAATATTGTTGCAGATGTTTTGAGCAAGAAGAATTCTAGGAGTGCAAACTGGATGATTACACAACAACATGAATTGATAAGGGAATTGGAGAAGTTAGAGATTTCAGTGGTTCAACCTAATTATGCAGAAATTGTAAGGTTGAATTAGATTATGAGTTGGACATTCAGTATCACCCGGGCAAAACAAATATTGTTGTAGATGCTTTGAGCAGTAAGAATTATGGGAGTACAAACTAGATGATTACACAGCAGCAGAAATTGATAAGGGAATTGGAGAAGTTAGAGATTTCAGTGGTTCTACCTAAAGATGCAGAAATTATAAGGTTGAATCAGACTATTATCCAGTCAACTTTTCCAGAAATGGTATGAGTAGCTTTTCCACATGATGCAGATTTTAAGAAAATTATGGATATGGTTAGTGTGGGACAGTGAAGATTTTGAGTTTGATGCTGAAGGATTACTACGTTATAGAGGCAGATTGTGTATTCATGATGTTGATGACTTAAGAAAAGAAATCTTTCAAGAAGCTCATTACTCAAGTTATACTATTCATCCAGGTAGCAATATATGTATCAGGACTTGAAGGAAGTGTTTTGGTGGCCTGGAATGAAGAGAAATGTAGCAGATACTATATCTAAATATACTTCATGTCAGATGGTGAAAGTGGAATATCAGAAACTAGGAGGATTTCTATAGCCCTTACCTATACCTGAGTAGAAATGGAAAGATATTGCTATAGATTTTATGGTTGGTTTACCGAGATCCATAAGTGCATGTGATGTATTATGGGTGATCATTGATATGTTAACTAAGTCTGCACACTTTTTACTTATCAAATAATCTAATCCAGTTGAGAAATTGGCAAGCCTGTATGCTAGTGAGATTGTCATATTACATGGGATACCAAAGTCTATTGTGTCAGATCGGGATGGAAGATTCACGTTTATATTGTGGAAAAAGGTTCAGGAAGATAGGTACCAAGCTTACTTTCAATACAGCTTTCCACCCTCAAACAGATGGACAGTAAGAAAGAACCATCCAGACTTTAAAAGATTTGCTCAGGTTATGTGTATTGGATTTTGGTGGTAAGTGGGAGACATGTACTTTTGATTATGTTTACCTACAACAGCAGCTTCCAAGCAAGTATTGGTATGGCTCCTTATGAGACTTTATATGGGAGAAGGTGTATGACACATTTAAGTTGTGTTGAGACAGGAGAAAGGAAGATTATTGGTGCAGATCTGATTGATGATGCTACAGAAAAGATTAGATTGATCCATGAGATTGAGGGCACTACATGATAAACATAAGAAATATTATGATGCAAAATACCGACCAGTTGAATTTGAGGCTGGAGAGTTTTTCTTTAAGGTCAGTCTGATGAAGGGAGTGAAGAGGTTTGATAAAGCAGAAAAGTTGAACCCAAGATATATAGGTTAATTTGAGATTTCAGAAAGGATTGAAAAAGTGGCCTATAGGTTGATTCTACCAGCACGCTTGAGTGAAGTACATAATATATTCAAAATATCTTCTTTAAGGAAATACATTTGAGATGAAACTCAGAAAATCAATACTGAATCAGTTGATATTCAGCCAGATTTGACTTTTATGGAAGAACCAGAGAAAATTATTGATTATGATATTAAGCAGTTGAGGAGCAGAGCAATCCCTTATGTTAAGGTGTTATGGAAGCACAATTCTAAAAAGGATGCCACTTGAGAGAAATAATTAGAAATGAGGGAGAACCACCCTCATTTATTTGGCTAAGATATGATTTTACTGTATATAATTTCTTTTAAATTTTGAGGACGGAATTTTTTATTAGGAGGGGAGAATTGTAAAACCAAAAAATGACGATCGTAAGTCGTCGCACGCATTTTGATGCGTCGCGATGAGACTTAAGTGAAAAATTCAAAGTTAACGAAATTTGATGGAAATAATTTCCTAAAATTCTACGCAAAATTGTGATCGTTTTGATGTATAGAACTTGTAATTAATTTTAAGTATTTTGAAAGTTAAAAATGTTTGAAAATTCTTAATACCGAAAATACCCCTATTAAGTATTGAATGACATATGTTTTAAGTGAGGGTATTATGGTCTTTTGGCAATAACTATTTCCTAAATAGAGGAAACCAAACCATTCCTCCATTTCATTCGTAAGTGTCGACCAAACAGAACGGAAGGGAGGAGAAGGCGAAAGGGCAAGGGCGGCGGGTTCTTCGACGGCTTCTGCAATGACTATTTTTCAGTGGAGAAATTTGGAAAAATTGTAGAGGAGACTAAGGGGAAGAATAAGGTATGTTTTACTTAAGAAGAATTCATTTCATTCTCTAGATTTTGAAAGAAAAATTTTCTAGGGTTTAGGGAAAACATTGAATTTTTTTACAAAATCGATAGGGAAGGTTAAGAAATGTATTTGAATGGTGAAAATAAAGTTTCAATTAACTCTAAGGAGATCTGAAAATTAGGGCTATTTTCAAAACTCATTTTCTTTGAAAATGCTTTCACGAATGTTATTCCAAATATCTTTAGGATGTATTTAAAGAGTTAAATTTATGGTTTTTACACAAAATATCATTTTTGTAATTTTGAACTATTTTAAATTCTAAAATTAATTAGGGTAATGATTAATTAAGTTTAAGGGAAACTTTGGGATGATGTGGAGGTGTAAAAAAATGCAATTTAGGTTTAAAAAAATTTGGGTATTTAATAAATCCGAAAATAATATTAATTATTATCAAATATTTAGATGACGAATAAGAAAATTCAAGATCCTTTAATTGAAAATGATTAAGTTTATGAAAAGTTTCGATAAATTTTAATGTAAATATTGATGACATTTTTCGTTAAGCAAAATCTTAAATTTTGAACGTTAAGGGGATAACGCGTATCTAAGTGAGAAGTCGTGCGTCGTACTGGTTGATTTGCAAAACTTGCGAGGTAGGTACTTGTATTTAAATGAAATTCATATCTCTAAATTCTTTAAATTTCATTTTATGTTAAATAAAACATGTTTAGTTTATAAATGTTATATTTCATGTAACTATCACATGTTTGAGTTTTCTTTATGTTATTGTGCAAGAAATATTTTATATTTGCTTATTGTCTCATAACTGAAAATTTTAGGTAGACATGAAAACAATTATGCATTAAACAATTTAAATGAACACATATGAATTTCTGAATAACTTAAGCCCTATGAGATCTATTATGATTGCATGTACATGTTGATCCGAAAGTGCCAAAATGGTAATGAGGTTCTATGGAACCAAATAGTAAAGGGGCATGCAAAAGCCAAATGGTAATGAGGTTATTCGGAGCCAAATGGTAAAGAAAATGACCAAAAGATTGTGTACCTGATTAGTACAAACACTAGTACTTTCGGGACGGGTGTATAATTTATGATTAAGTATTTTATGTATATAAATGAAAGGTTATGATGAAAGAAAAAGTTTATGAAGAATGAAGAAGTTTAAGGAAATATTTAAAGAAAATTTTATATGAAAAAGTTATCTAGTATATATGCATATTAATGTTAATTATGATTTTAGTTTCTCAAAATATTATGAATGAAAATTTCATGATAAATGTTTTGTTTTTAGTTAAGTCATGAATTTGAGATAAATACATGTTACTTGCTGAGCGTTGGGCCGTTGGCTCATCCTATATTTGATAATATTTTTGAAGAGAAATTAAGAAGTGATGGCTACAAGACGACAGTATACTTACCGTCGTAGAGGACCTCAGGAAGAAAGATTTTTATATTTTTTGTTGAGTTTGAGTTCAGTGATTTGTACCTGTGTCTAAACAGTTTGTTGGAGTTTATGTAATTATGGATATTTATGTTTTTAGTTTTGTATGAGAAGAAAGAAATTTGGAATACTTTAATTTGATGTTTTTAGTGGCTCTTTCATATTAATGAACAATGTTTATGTTATATTATAAAGGTTTAAATGAAATTGATTATGGTTTACACGTGTTTTTCGTACGACCAACTGTTCCTGCCCCGTTATTTTCGGGCTAGCCGGTCCGGGTTGTGACACGGTGTGAGATAGTCTCACGGACGAATAATTGCGTAAATGAGAATTTAAGGATTTTATCAGGTAAATAAAAGTAAGATTCCATCATACAATAAAAATATCTAAATGACAAGTGAAATTAGTGGAAAGTAATAAAATAGATGCAATAAAATTATGTCCCAAAGTATAGAATCACAAAATATTAGTCTATCAAAACTCCCAAAGTAATAAGAAAGAACATATAAAATCCAATCATATCCTATCACTAAATGGGTCTTTAAGAGAATCTTCTTCTCCAATTGTATCTATGAATGTCATATATTCATCAACTTCAATGTGACTAACTTTTCTCTTCCCTGTTTAATAAGAATGATCATTACCATGTTAATTGCCCACTTGATATAAATTTAATGTAATAACATATAAGAAGTTGTGGAATACCTTTATTTAGTTGTTGTGCTTGCAGACCAAAAAATCCTTCCCTATTCCAAAATAGAACAAGTTGTAAATCTGCAAGCTTTCTGACGGTCTGGTTCGGTATTAGTCGTTCCATGCAATGATACAAGCCAAGATTCACCTCTGGGTTTAAGGATTTCCTCTCTGAATATTGGAATTGAGGATTGAGATAATACGCCGCTGCATGTAGATGACGGTATAACTGGACCTCCCACCGGCTTTGGGTGTTTGCGGGATCGTGATCGGGAGCTTTCGGTTCGGCTTGGACCGGTAGAATGGAGAAGGCAAATTTCATTTTTATTTAAAACTATGTGAGTGGGACACTTTCTATGAGGCGCACACCTCAAGCTAAATTACACAATACCGCAATTGAGGCGTGCCTCACTCTACTTGAGGCATAAGCCTCAGCAAACGCCAAAATTTCTTATGCAATAAGGCGTCCTCGGTCCAAATTGCGTAGAGGCGCGCCTCTTATTACGCAATTTTAAACTATGATAAGACTACACGTTTTAGATATCTTGGATCTATTGTTCAAAGTGATGGTGAAATAGATGAGGATATTATCAGCAGAATTCAAGTTGGATGGTTGAAGTGGAGGAATGCATCGGGTTTGTTGTGCAATAGAAAAGTCCCCCTCAAACTTAAGAGAAACATAATACTAAGTTAAGTGTTGAAGAGATGAGGATGCTTAGGTGGATGAGTGGCTTTACCCTTAGAGATAGGATACGAAATGAGCATATAGGTGAAAAGGTTGGAGTAGCTCCAGTGGAAGATAAGATTAGAGAGAGTCGTCTTGGATGGTTTGGTCATATTAAACGGAGGCTTTTCGATGACCCGGTTAGGAAAGTTGAGGTAGTAGATTTTACTTATGTTAAGAAAGGTAGAGGTAGACCTGAAAAGACTTGATTAGAAAATATTAGAAATGATATTTCTTTATTAGATTTAAATGAGAATTTGATTTTTAATAGGACACAATGACGAAAAATGATTCATGTAGCCGACACCACGTAGTGGGACAAATGCTTGGTGTTGTTGTTGTTATATTATCATTTGGAGCCAATGAAATATGTTTTCTGGTGTTACATTAATAATTGTGAATTAATAGTTGGAAATCTGTGAATTTTGATATTTTTGTGTTTTTAGCCTTCTCACATCTTTTTAGATTTTCGTTAGTGTACTATTGACCCTAAAATGTGCTAAATCATATGATTTCACTAATAGATGCACGGCAATACAACTAACTAGATGGGACCCTAAACCCTATTTGCTGATTTTGTGCTCTGAGTACTAATTGCTGGCCTTTTGATGTGACATGTCGTCATGTTTGGTTCTGATATGGTCCCTATTCTGCATCTTTTTTTTCCTAGGGTATTAATCAAAGTTGGAATATTAGATTTAAAAGGTTTATAATCCTTTGTTATATACCTGGCTAAGTTCTTTAATTTAGGATCAAATACCAACTAATTGCATTCTATCGATCTCTCCCAGTTTAGGCCCAACGTGTAACTTAAAATTGATACGCGAATTTTCTTTGGAAACCCAAAAAGCTCAGTTCTTTCTTGTTCTCCTAGTTTAGGTTTAACTTGTAACTGAAAATTCATATGTACTTTCTTTGATAACCCATAAATCATAGTTCTCTATTGTTTGACGGAACAATTTTGATGGGGACATCAGATTTCGACACGTGTACCATCGCTGGAGACGCCGATCGACGGCCATGATTCAAAGTCTTTATTTTTTATGTTTATTTTATTCATGTCATTTATATTTCATGTTTTTCCTTTTGTACCCCTATGAGGGAATTAGTGTTTGTTGTAGCCCAAGGGCAATGTCGTTGGATTATTTATGAATGAAAATTTTCTACTATTATGTTCTCTTTGTGGGTTCAAGAAGATCTCTTGGTGAGTTCTTTGCATGATATCTCTTTGTGAGTTCTCTTGGTATTTACATCCATAGCTCTTCTCCTCATCCACAAAATACCACAATCCATACCCATGATTTTGGAAGAAGTAGACCCTCTCCACTTTTGCCATCTCCTTGGGATCCCCACCCGTCGACCTTGCCGCCGGCTCCTCCCCACCTTCCTCCCTCTCCACCACCTCCCCACATCTCCCTCTCCAACCCCTCATTGAAATTTGAATTTCAAATTTCAATTTCTTTCCAAATTTGGAAATTCTATTTATGGAAAGTTTTTGAAAAAATCCAAAGTTAAAATTAAATTGGTTTGGATTTTATTTCAGATTTTCCTAGTCATCTTTTATTTTTGGAAACCTTTCCCCCTCTCTCCCTAACTCCCTCTCTCTCTAGTAATGCCGCCAGCCCCCTCCTAGGTGGAATTCCCATTAATTAGGTAATTAACTCCCCCCTTATTTGAAATCCTAATTAAGCCCAAATATCCTTTCCCTCCAATTACATCAAAAACTGAAACTAATTTCAGTTTTCAAATCCTCCTTCCCCTCTCTCTCTATCGCCGACTCCCGTTATGGCTCCATTCAATTAAAATTTCTTTAATGCCTTAATTGCCTCTTAATTGGAAAATTAAATCTCAAATTTTCCCTTCCAATTCTCTTAAACTGAAATTAATTTCAGTTTTCAAACAAAACCCTCACCCTCTCACCCTAGCTCTACCGCCGGCCTCCCATCACCTCTACAACCCGCCGACCCCCTCTCCCTCCCATTGGAGAGCTTCTTGTGGCGACTACCCATCTTCACCTCCATGTCGCATGGCGGATCCCGAGTTAGAATGGGGGCTTGTGTTCGATGCCCACGGTAATCTCGACGTCCTACAATCGCCGTTCTTTGACGCATGATTTTAATCCGACGAAGACACCATGAGAGATTAGTTGGATCGGATCCTCCCGACCCTCATCCAAGTCATTGATAGACAACGTCCGGACTACGAGTGGACCATCGACGGCCGACCTTCCACGCCACCTCCACATCCTACGCCTTCCTCTCCTTCACTACGGATCTCCAGCACCGTCTACCTTGGAGTGGTTTCATCCCTTGTGTGGTTCTTCTTCTCCCGACAACCCTAGAAGTAGACAAATGAGCGTAGCCTCAAGGTGAGACAATCGCTTTGTTAACCGCAATCATCAGGGAAACGGGCATAAGCCCGCATCAGCCTTTTACCTAATAAATGCATCCCTTCCATAAGTCGGGGTTTTGGTGCACGTATTAGCTCTAGAATTACTA
>NW_021318619.1:47662-55648 GCF_001605985.2 Dendrobium catenatum | reverse complement strand
TAAATAAATTCAATTTGAATTTCAAATTCAAATAGGGTTTAATTATTTCTTTCCTAAACTCCACACCCCAATTAAGTAATCTCAATTAAATCATTCAAACCCCTATTCCTCCCTTGCATGCCGCCAGCTCACCTCCACCTTGGCAGGAACCAGCAATTTCCAATAAATTATTTCCTATTCTACCAAATTGTTTGGAAACTAATTTCAAATTCCCGTAACTCCCCTACTTCCCCTGGACTTAAATTGGGATTTATTTCCTAAGTACAGAATCCTATCTTAGGTAATCAATCCAACGCTCATTATTTTTTCCTCTAGCCAAAATTCCACCATGCCTTTTCTGTTTGATTTATTCCACTAGGAAAGTCCCTATTTAGAAGCAAATTAAGTCTTAATTCCCTCCCTTCTCTCCACCGGAAAATTCCCAAAATCTGTCCACGGGCAGTGTCCACTTTTGGGAAGATTTGAAGAGCAAATCTGAACGCCTCTCAGCATTCTTTGTGAAAATCTGAATTTCTCTCAGATTTTGAATAAAAATCTGAAGTAATATTACAGATTTTGAAACGAGTTTTGGACTTCTGCCCCATCCCCTTCCCAAAATGTAATTTTCTTCTCAGTTTTTCTCTTCACCATCAAGGCTGAAATTTTCCAAGGCCTCACCTAGGCTTGTGTTCAGATTTTTGGAGAGGAGATCCTTTCCCTAGCAAATTTCAATTTCCGTTCTACATCAAACATACTTAAAACATGGTGAAAATCTTTGTATGCTTGTCACTTGAATGTTGCTGCTAAGTATGCTATTGAACACATTAATTTGATAATTATATCACACCACATTTTTACAACATGGCTTGGCTAGATAAAATTACTTTTCTATAACTCAAAGATGCTTGACATGCATTCAACTTAATTTACTTAGTGATAAAATGCGATGAACTATTTTATCTATAAATGTTGCATATGTCGCTTTGAGTAGGCTGTGATTGTATGATTTGGATGTGACACACTTTGGAAAGTCCAATTCTTATATGTTCAAGAATAATGGAAGGAGGGTAATTTTGAAAACTTATTAGACATAAGAGTTCTTCCACATCAAATGAATCAATTGCTTCTAATGAACTAAGAAACCTTTGCATGTCTTGAACCAACATGATTTTGAAAAGGGGATTATTGTTGAGGGAGTAATTTATGCGTTGATAGCTTTTGAATTGAATAAAGAGGCAACTGGGAGTGTTTGTATTTGATGATGTTGATCACTTATTATATGAATTTAAAGAACAGTCCTGATGAACCACATGATGTATTAGCTCCCCTTAGGAATATAAAACATGTTAACTTGATTCTTGGATCATAATTACTTAATTTTCCAAATTACATAATGAATCCTACAAAATTTGTTGGACTTAAAAGCAAGTAAATGAACTTTTTTTGAAAATATTAATTGTTGAGATTATGAGTCATATGTTATTATATTACTTGTATCTAAGAAGGGCAGTAGTCGAAGGATGCTTGCACTTCGTTAGGCAATAAAGTCACCATTAAATATTGATTTCCAATACCAAATTTAGATGATATATTAGATATGATGGTTGTAGCTGCTTTTTAAAGATTGATTTGAGGAGTGATTATGATCAAGTGAAAATGAGAGATGATAATGAATGGAAGGATACTTTTCAGATGAAGGATAATTTTTATGAATGATTAGTAATGCTTTTTAAACTAACTAATGAATCAAGTGCTTTCATAAGAATCATGAACTTCGATTTTAACCTTTAATAGGAAAATTTTATAATGTGCAAAATTTACAATAAAATTTCAGAGGTATTTACGATATTCCTAGGAAGGTCTTTAAAAAATTACATATAAAAAATTGTATTTTGATTTGTAGAGGTGCTATTTTGTTATTTAGTCTGTCATATTTAGTGGCTTAGTAAAGAATTGTTTATTGATCTCGATTATGTTAAATCAATCATGGATTGTTTGACAACTTTTATCATTCATAAATTTCAAATTTCCATGATTAGGCTGCCTTCAATCTACAATTCATTTAGGGGTTTAATACTATCATGACAACTATTATAAATTGCATTAGGGAGAATCTAAATGAACAAAATTTGTAGAGCATGCTTCAAGTGATATTACATAGAGGCTTACATAGATTATTTGATTTTAATATAAGTTTTATATGATGCATATGTTGTAAGAATTGGAGTTTTGAGTTGAGATGAATATCCACTTGCTTATTTTAGTGAGAAGTTAAATGAAACAAAAGAAAATATTCCAATTATGATAAAAAGTTCTATGATTTTGTACCAGCACTTTGATGCTGGAAGCACTAGTCTGAGATTGTTTCCAATTTTGATAATCAAACAGTAAAACATCTAAATTATCAACTGTAATTAAAAACATGGGCATACTAAATTAACTGAGTTCTCACAAGAATGCACATAAATTGTTCTATAGCATTATGCTGGAATTGAAAATTAGCATGTTGATGCCTGTAGGGTGGTTATCTTACAAAGTATGTTGATTAAGGTGATTGATTTTGATTATATTAAAGAAGACTATGCCAACAATAAGGATTTTCGTGAGATAAATTTTGATTTAACTAGTGACTATGCTAAATAATATTTTATGGCTAAGGATGACTTTCTTTGTTGGGAACCCAGCTTTGCATAGCTGACTCATTTATGTGATTCTTATTTATGTTTGACTTACATGCTAGTAAGGCTACAGGACATTTAGGACGTGATATAATTGCAACCTTGATTCAAGATGAAAGTTTATTAGCCTAATTTGTAAATTAATGTTGCATGCATAGTTTCACAATGCAGAACATGCCAAACATCCATGGAAAGAATTATAATATTGGGTTTTATACACATTTGTTTATTCCATATAAACCTTGGACTATTTTTTTTTTTATTATTATTTATTATTTTTTTTATTCATATAAACCTTGGACTATGTTATATTGAACTTTATTCTATGATTGTGATAAGCTCTTTGAAAATATGATTCTATCTTTGTAGTGGTTGATTGCTTTTAAAAAATTACACATTCCATTCCATGTTTTGAAATTTTTGATATATCTCACATGGAAAATAATAATTCAGCAGAGTGGGTAAACTACATTATTTACTTAAAACCATTGTGTTCGACAATGGAATAAATTTATGAGTTATTTTTCATAAATCTTATGAAAGAAAACGAGAAACTAACTTCAAATTTTCAATTGCTTCACCCATAAATTAATGGACAAAATGAGGTAGTTAATAGGACTAGGTGATTTGTTGTGCTTTATTATTAGAAAATACACATTGGTTTGGGGTTGATTCTCCTTGTGGGTAAATTTACATACAGTTCATCTGTTGATAGGTGTACAGGCATAAGTCCACTTGAAATTACTATAGAATATCAATCTAGCAAGCTTATAGATTTTGTTGAACTTTCTATTAAGTCTAGATCCAATGAATTGACACTATCATTTGTATATTATATGCATGATTTACATGGGAAGAATTTAAGAAAACTAATTTTTAATTATAACAATTATAAATCTATTGTTGATATGAGAAAGAGATATGTAGAATTCAAACCAAGTGATAGGATAATGGCATGTTTGAATCCTATATAATTTCTATAGGGGCCTTACATAGACTTCTATACTGCATTGGGATGAATGCTGAATTGAAAATCGTAGAATACAGCTAATTTAATGAATTTAGAGTAGTTATTAATTGTAAGTAATCTTGGATTTCATCCTGAGGCATGTATTTTCAATTAATTTTGAATAAAGATCATTTTTCTCTTAATACTTTTACGAGTCTTGATGGCAACTTTTGATTTTTAATTTTTCTTGTATTTGCGTGAGGCATGGATCTTCCAATTTATAGCTTCTATCATTTGTTCTGCAAAATTATTTAGTGATTAGTGCATGATTGAGATCTTGTTAAATTTGTGTTCTTTTTTTGTGGTGTAATTTGTATTTGTTGCAAAATTTTATATTTGTTAACTTTTTTTTTGTGAAATTCAATTTTTTTTAACTTCTATGTTATAATTTGGAGCCAATGAAATATGTTTTCTGGTGTTACATTAATACTTGTGAATTAATAGTTGGAAATCTGTGAATTTTGATATTGTTGTGTTTTTAGCCTTCACTCATATCATCTTTGATTTTGTTAGTGTACTATTGACCCTAAAATGTCCTAAATTATATGATTTCACTAATAGATGCACGTCAATACAACTAATTAGATGGGAATACAATCACTACTCGGTCAGCCCTATTTGCTGATTTTGTGCTCTGAGTACTAATTGCTGGCCTTTTGATGGGATATGTCGTCATGTTTGGGTCTGATATGGTCCCTATTCTGCATCTTTTTTTTTCCTAGGGTATTAATCAAAGTTGGAATATTAGATTTAAAAGGTTCATAATCCTCTGTTATATACCTGGCTAAGTTCTTTATTTAGGATCAAATATCAAATACTTGCATTCTATCTATCTCTCCCAGTTTAGGCCCAACTTGTAACTTAAAATTCATACGCGAATTTTCTTTGGAAACCCAAAAAGCTCAGTTCTTTCTTGTTCTCCTAGTTTAGGTTTAACTTGTAACTGAAAATTCATATGTACTTTCTTTGATAACCCAGAAATCATAGTTCTCTATTGTTTGACGGAACAATTTCTATATTACTTTCACAGTTAGATTAATTGTGGATGCTGCTTTCTGAATTTTATTGATTATATATAAATTAATAACAGGTTGTGCAATAATGACATCCTCTCACATGTACAGCAAGTTATATGCTTTGCATTTCATGATAGTAAATTGCTCATGGAGACTTGCCAGGAAGCAAAGAACCTCAGAAAAATCGTTACTCTATTCTACTTGGATTGACTGCTACATTCAGAAGCATCAAAAGCTTCGTCATTTTTGGTTACAGGTTCTTTTCATCCCTGCTGTTTTCTTATTTTCATTCAACATCTTTATCAAAAAGAGATGTTCTTCCTGCAATGTAGTTCTATTTTATTGCTTGATTCTTGAATAAGGTAGTGTAAGGACGAGAATTCTTAGTATTTATGGAATTGTTTTTTCTTCAAAGAACTGTGCACAGTGTATTTATGGAATTGTTTTATTTATTTATTTCTTAGGAAGTAGTAGGACATAATTTAGTGTATCCGATCATCAGTCTCTTATTCTTTTTACCTTTCAGAAATAAATAAAGGACATAATACTAAAGAACTTCAGGCATATTGATCATGACTTTAATTTCCGTTAAAATTCAAGTAAATTTTTGAATATTCACATTTGTCTTCCACTTGCCCTCTTTTCCTCTTCTGCGTTTTCTTAATCTCTTTCTTTTGAGCATGTCTGTTTTATGCAATAAAAAGCTGTTTACTATTGACACTTGAAACACACAAAATTGTTGATGCAACTATGTACTTTTTGTATGGCCCATCACCAAAATCTACTAATGTTGCTTCTCTTGAAATTACCAAAACGCTTGTTCACTCACTTTGAACACTCTGAAAAACTGTTAGTTACAACCACATCTGTCAAGATCCATGTGAGAGGAATCAGTGAACATAGTGCCATAACAAAAGTGAAAAAAGTTTCTTATATTAGATCCAATGAGTGTCTATCGATTATATATTCTGCTCAATTTGAGCTCCTAATATTCCACCCTCCTAACAAGTGTTATTTGATCCAATTATTCGATTGAGATTGAGTGGTTCATGCAGTTTATCACTTATGTGGGTCTTGTCTGTTTCTGTCATGGTTGAACACAATTCAATAACAGTTACCTGTCATGTAATGTGCGCATGGCGATGCATGACACTGTAAACATTGAAAATTTTTCATTTGAAGTGGAGTGATGGATGATGTGTGGAGATCTCTGATATGAGGGGAGAGGATTATCAAGATCCAAGTGACATTGGAGAATTATCTCATATTAAATATGAACAGTTGGTCAAGATATTCGGATCTCCTTATTCATTGGACTCAATCGAAGTTATCTGTGTTTCACTCTTCCAGCAGCAGCCAGTCACAGATATTATTATCCTGATAACACATCAAATCATTCCATGCCCGCTGCAACAAATTATTATGTTCGGACACCAGACAGAGAGAATCATCCGGATTTCTCTCTGTTTATAGTAAAAGCACTGCTGATATAGTAACTGCACTTTGATTGCACTTTTACTGTAGACAGAGAGAAATTCGGTTGATTCTCTCTGTCCGGTGTCCGAACCTAATAATTTCTAGCTTGCCGCAAACCATGTCGGCGAAGGTAAAAGCTACTACCAACATCGTAACTAGCAACTAAATTCTCCCAAAGAACAAAACTACCATGGAAGTGAAAAAATGTTAAGAGATTGAGGTTTCGTTTGGGACAGTTTTCTTACTTCTTAAAAAAATTTTGAATAAAATACTGCTTTAAGAAGAAATAAAAAAGCCGTCTCAAATGAAACCCTAATCTCTCAGAGATAAACTTAGAGTGCTCCTTGCTAACCTGTATCTATAGTCCTGCTCTTTCAAACTTATTCAAATTGCACACACCAATTCTATTTCTAATTTTCATTCTGATCTCAGTTTTTAACTCTCTTCCTACACATTTGTATTATCTAACTATCATCAATTCATCATCATCATCATCTAGTGGCTGGGTAATGGCATAAATGTCCATGTTGACTGAAATAATGGAGAAAATCATAGCTTATTTCTAAAACAAAACAAAATTGTTGGAGAAACATTTTAAAAGGTGAGTTTTAGCTAAAGAAAGCCTGAATTTTGGCTTCGTTTGGGACGGTTTTCTTATTGCTTCTTAAAGTAATATTTTATTATAAAAATTAAAAATTTTTCCTAATTTTTTTTTTTTGAAAAATAGTAAAAATAGTATCATCAATCAATCGAAAAACCAGAAGAAAAACTTTGACTGTTAGCTTAGGACATGTTAAGTAAAAAAAATATTGATATGAAGGTGACCCTTACCAACCACTTACCAACATGAGCTGAATAAAAGGCTCCATGATTCACTGATCTCAGCACCAATGATTGTCTTTGAAATTGGGTACTTGAAACTTGTTAGGTTACCCACAAGCTCATAAATGTTTCATATTCCATATAATAAGAGGCTGACTGGAATTATTTTTTTTTTAAATTTTTTTAAATATTTTTTTGAAAAATAAAATGTATTTATTATCTTAAAGATATGTTATTTTTATCAATGATTGACTACTGTGAGACAATATTAATGATGTTGGTGTCAGCTGATTGTGTTTTTTTTTTTTAAAAATATTTAAAAAATTTTAAAATTTATTTATGATTTTTTTAAGTAATTTGATTTATTTAAAATTTTAAAAATAAAAACAGTTAAATAATATATTAAATAAATACGTTTTTTTAACTGATAGAACTAAAAACAAAATATTAAAGTGTACCCCTAAGTCAATGAGCAGTTTTGGCTTCTAACATTTATATTATCCATTCTCCAAAGTCAAACTAAAAGATTTTGTAATCTCCTTTTGATTAGAATTTTGTGAATAAGATATACCTTCTTATTAAAAAATGCTGGTGTATGAATGGAAATCTCTTTCTTTGAATTCTCTGTGAAGTTGGCAGAGATTTTGATCTGACTTTTGGGGCTCCCAATTGAATTTGTTGGTGATGTTGATGGTCTCAATGAGTCGAGTTGAGTTCGAGTCATTTTTAATTAGAAATTGATTAATTAATCGAGGTTGAGCTTATGCTCTAACCTTTGGAATTTTTATTGCGTCCTCCCACCTGACGTAGAGATGCGTCCTCCCAACGCCAAAAAACTCGGTTTTTGCTCGGTATTGCTAGATATTATTTGGTAATAACGAGGAATATCATCATGTGAAGACCAATACCGAGTTATACCGAGCTATACCGAGCAATACCGAGCAATACCGAGCACATACCGAGTTTTCTCTAGAAAAAACTAGGTATTTTTTGTATTGCTCGGTAT
>NW_021318619.1:0-47562 GCF_001605985.2 Dendrobium catenatum | reverse complement strand
AGCAATATGAAGACCTCCAGCTTCTTTGTGATAAATTGATATTCTCTCAGATTTTGAGAATAAAATCTGAAGTAATATTACGATTTTGAAAGAGTTTTGACTTCTTCCATCCTTCCAAATGGTATTTTCTTCTCAGTTTTCTCTTCACATCAGGCTGAAATTTGATCCAAGCCTCGCCTGGCTTGAGTTTCAGATTTTGGAGAGGAGATCCTCTTCCCTAGCAATTTCATTCGTCTCTACATCAAACATACATTAAACATGGTTGAAAATCCTTGTAGCTATGTCACTGATTGTTGCTGCTAAGTTGCTATGAACACATAATTTTGATAATATATCACACCACATTTTACACATGCTTGGCTAAATAAAATTACTTTTCTATACTCACAAGAGTTGACAGCATCAACTTTAATTTTACTTAGTGATAAATGCGCATGAACTTTATTTATCTATAAATGTTCTGCAATATGTCGCTGTTGAGTAGTCTTGAATTGTATGATTATGGTATATTTGTTGGACACACTTTGGAAAGTCCACATTGCTTATAATGTCAAAATTAATAGAACGGAGAGGATAATTTGAATAATTATTGACACTAAGAGTTCCTTTCCAATCAAATAGAAATCAATTACGCTTCTAATGAACTAAGAAACCTTGCAATGTCTTTGAACCACATGATTTTGAAAGGGGATTATTGTTGAGGGATAATTTATAGCGTTGATAGCTTTTGAAATTGAATAAAGAGCAACTGGCGAGTGTTTGTATTTGCAATTGATGTCTGATCACTATTATATTGATTTAAAGAACAGTCCTGAGAACCGACGATGAGTATTAGCTCCCCTTAGGGAAATTTTATAAAACATGTTAACTTGATTCTGGATCATAATAGCTTAATTTTCAAATTACATAATAATCCTGACAAATTTGTTGGAACTTAAAAGCAAGTAAATGAATTTTTTTGAAAAATATTAATTGGTTGAGGATTATGAGTCATAGTTATAATAATTACTTTGTATCTAAGCAAGCGCAGTAGATCGGAAGGGATAGCTTCACTTCGTTAGGCCAATAAAGTCACATAAATATATGGATTTCCAATACCAAATTCAATGATTATTAGATATGATGGTTGTAGCTGCTTTTTAAAGTTGATTTTGAGGAGTGATTATGATCAAGTGGCAATGAGAGATGAATGAATGAAGGTACTTTTCAGATGAAGGAATAATTTTTATGAATGATTAGTACATGCTATTTTAAATAACTAATAATCAAGTGCTATCATAAAGAATCGATGAACCTTCGATTTTAACCTTTATTAGGAAAATTTTATAATGTGCAAAAATTACAATAAAAATTTCAGAGGTATTTTTACGAATTCCTAGGAAGGTCTTTAAAAAATTACATTATAAAAAATTGTATTTTTGATTTGATAGAGGTGTATTTTTTTATTTTAGCCTGTCAATATTTAGTGGCTTAGCTTAAAGAATTGTTTATGATCTCGAGTATGTTAAAATCAAATCATGGATTGTGTTGACAATTTTTATCATTCATAAATTTCAAAATTTCCATGATTAGGCTGCCTTCAATCACAATTCATTTAGGGGTTTAATACTATCATGACAACTATTATAATTGCATTAGAGAATCTAAATGAACCAAATTGTCTAGAGCATGCTTCAAGTGAAATTAATAGAGGCCTTACATAGATTATTTCTGATTTAAATAAGTTTTTATATATGCATATCGTTTAAGAATTGGAGTTTGGATGAGTTTGAGATGAATATCCATTGCTTATTTAGTGAGAAGTAAATGAAACAAAAGAAAAAATATTCCCAATTATGTATAAAAAGTTCTATGATTTTGTACAGCACTTTGAGTTTGGCTGGAAGCACTGTCTGAGATTTTTCCAATTTTGATAATCAAACAGTAACATCTAATTATCATACTGTAATTAAAACACTGGGCCATACTAAATTACTGAGTTCTCACAAGAATGCACATAAATTAGTTCTATAGCATTATGGCTGGAATTGAAAATTAGATGTCTGAGCCTGTAGGTGGTGTATCTTTACAAAAGTTGTTATTAGGGATTGATTTTTATTTATATTAAAAGAAGACTATTTGCCAACAATAAAGGATTTTCGTGAGATAAATTTTGATAACTATGTGGACTATGCTAAATAATATTTTATGGCTAAGATTGACTTTCTTTGTTGGTGAGGAAACCCAGCTTTGCATAAGCTGACTATTTATGTGATCTTATTTATGTTTGACTTATCTATGCTAGTAAGGCTCAGGACATTAGGACGTGATATAATTGCACCTTGATTCAGATGAAAGTTTATTAGCTAATTTGTAAATTTAATGGTGCATGCATAGTTTCACAATGCAGAAACAGAACATGCCAAACATCCATGGAAAGAAATTAAATATTGGTCTTTATAACATTTGTCTTATTCCATATAAAACCTTGGACTATTTTTTTTTTATTATTATTTTTATTTTTATTCATATAAAACTTGGAGACTATGTTCATATTGAACTTATATTCTATGATTGTCGTATAAGCTCTTTGAAAATATGATTCTATCTTTGTAGTGGTCTGATTGCTTATTAACAAATTACACATTCCATGTATATATTCCATGATTTTGAGATTTTTGATATATCTACACATGGGAAAATAATAATTCAGCAGATGGTGGTATTAAACTACATTATTTACTTTAAACCATTGTGTTCGCAAGGAATAAAATTTCTGAGTTATTTTTTCATAAATCTTATTGAAAAGAAAACGAGAACCTAACTTCAAATTTTCAATGCCTCACCATAAATTTAATGGACAAATCGAGGTAGTTTAATAAGACTAGGTGATTTGTTTGTGCTTTATTATTAGAAAATACACATTGGTTTGGGTTGATTCTCCTTGTGGGTAAATTTACATACAGTTCATCTGTTGATAGGTTACAGGCATAAGTCACCTTAAATTACTATAAGAATAATCAATCTAGCAAGCTTATAGGATCTTGTTGAACTTTTATTAAGTCTAGATCCAATGAATTGACACCTATCATTTGTTATTATTATATTGCATGATTTTACATGGGAAGAATTTATAAGAAAACTAATTCTTTATTATAACAATTATAAAATCTATGTTGATATGAGAAGAGATCATGTAGAATCAACCAAGTAGATAGGGATTAAGGCAATGTTTGAATTCCATATAATTCTATAGGCCTTACATAGACTTTCTATACTGCATTGGGATTTGAATGCTGGAACTTGAAAATCGTAGAATACAGCTAATTTTAAGAATTTAGAGTAGTTATTAATTGTAAGTAATCTTGGATGTTCATCCTGATGGCAGTCATTTATCAATTAATTTTGAATAAAGAATTTTTCTCTTAAATACTTTACGAGTTCTTGATGGCCAAACTTTTGATTTTTAATTTTTTTGTAACTATTTGCGTGAGGGCATGATTCTTGCCAATTTATTAGCTTCTAATCATTTTGTCTGCCAAAATTATTTAGTGATTAGGCATGATTGAGATCCTTTCTAAATATGTGTTCTTTTTTTTTGTGATTTTTGTAATTTGTTATTTGTTGCAAAATTTAATTTGTAACTTTTTTTTTTGTGAAATTCAATTTTTTTTAACTTCATATGTTATAATTTGAACAGCCAGAATATGTTTTTCTGGCTGTTAACATTAATACTTGTGAAGTTAATAGTTGGGAAATCCTGTGAATTTGATATTGTTGTGTTTTTAGCCTTCACTCATATCAGCTTTTGATTTGTGAGTGTACTATTGACCCTAAAATTCCTAAATGTATATGATTCTCACTAATAGACTGCACGTCAATTACAGACTAATTAGATGGGAATACAATCACTACTCGGTCAGCCCTATTTGCTGATTTGTGCGCGAGTTACTAATTGCGGGCCTTTGATGGGATATGTCGTCATGATTTGGGTCTGATATGTCCCTATTCTGCATCTTTTTTCCTAGGTATTAATCCAAAGTTGGGAATATTAGATTTAAAAGGTTCATAATCCTCTCGCTTATATACCTGGCTCAAGTTCTCTTATTTAAGGATCAAATAATCAAATACTTGCATTCTATTATTCCCCCAGTTTGGCCCAACTTCTTAACTTAAAATTCATACGCGAATTTTCTTTGGAATACCCAAAAGTCAGGTTCTTCTTTTGTCTCCTAGTTTAGTTTAAACTTTGTTAACTGAAAATTCCATATGTACTTTCTTTATAACCCAGAAATCAGAGTTCTCTATTGTTTGACGGACACAATTTCTATATTACTTCAGAGTGAGTTCATTGTGGTGCTGCTTTCGAATTTTATTGTATTATATAAATTAAATAACAGGGTTGTGCAATAATTGACATCCTCACAATTGTACAAGCAATTATATGCTTTTGCATTTCATTGATAGAAATTGCTCATGGAGATGCCAGAAGCAAAAACCTCAGAAAATCGTTACTCTATTCTAGCTTGGATGACGTGCCTACATTCAGAAGCATCAAAACTTGTCATTTTTGGTATACAGGTTCTTTCATCCTGCTTTTCTTATTTTTCATTCAACATCTTTTATTCAAAAAGAGAGTTCTCCTGCATGTTGTGTATTTTATTGCTTTGATTTTGATAAGGTAGTGTAAGAGACAGAGAATTCTGAGTATTTATGGAATTGTTTTTTCTCATCAAAGAACTGTGCACAGTGTATTTATGGAATTGTTTGATTTTATTTATTTCCTTGGAAGTAGTTAGGACATAATTAGTGTATCGATCATCAGTCCTTATTCTTTTGACTTTCAGAATAAATAAAGGACGCATAATACTAAAGAACTTCAGGCATATGATCATGACTTAATTCATCCGTTGAAAATTCAAGTAAATTTTGAATATTCACTTTGTTTCCACATTGCCCTCTTTTCCTCTTCTGGTTTTCTTAATACTTTCTTTTCAGACATGTCTTTTTATGCTTAAAAGCTGTTTACTTTGACACTTGAAACACACAAATTGTGTGATGCAACTAATGTACCTTTTTGTATGGCCCATCACCAAAAACTTACTAATTGTTTCTCTTGAAATACCAAAACGCTTGTTCAACTCACTTTGAACACTCTTGAAAAACTGTTAGTTAACAACCAGATCTTCAAATCCATATGAGGATCAGTGAACAAAGTGCTAAAAAAGTTGAAAAAATTTTTCTTATATTAGATCCAGATGAGTGTCTATCGTATTATATATTCTGCTGCAATTGAGCTCTATATTCCACCCTCCTAACAATGTTAGTTTGATCCAATTATTCGATTAGTATGAGTGGTTCATGCGTTTATCACTTGTGGGTCTTGTCTGTTTCTGTCTTGGATTGAACGACATTCAATAACATTATCTGTCATCGTAATGTGCGCATGGGCATGCATGACACGGTAAACGATTGAAAATTTTTCATTGATAGGAGTGGATGGATGATGTTGAGATCTCTTATGAGGGGAGAGATTTCAAGGATCAAGTGACATTGCGAGAATTATTCTATATTAAATATGAACAGTTGGTCAGATATCGGTCTCCTTATTATTGGACTCAATCGAAGTTATCTGTGTTTCACATCTCTCCTTCAAGCAGCCAGTCACAGATATTATTATCCTTGATAACCATCAAATCATTCATGCCTGCTGCAGCAAATTATTATGATTCGGACATCAGACAGAGGAATCATCGGATTCTCTCTTTTATAGTAAAAGCACAACTGAATAGTACTGCACTTTCGATTGCACTTTTACTGTGACAAAGAGAAATTCGGTTGTTCCTCTGGTCCGGTGTCGAACCTCAATAATTTCTAGCTGCCGCAAACCATGTCGGCCGAAGGTAAAAGCTATCAACATCGTAACAGCGAACTAAATTCCTCCCAAAGAACAAAACTTACCATGGAAGCTGAAAAAATGTTAAGAGATTGAGGTTTCGTTTGGGATCATTTTCTTACTAGTCTCTAAAAAAATTTTGAATAAAAAACTGTTTTGAAGAATAAAAAGCCGTCTCAAATGAAACACCTTAACTCTCCTCCAAAGAAGGATTTTAAAACTTAGATGCTCCTTCCTGCTAACCTGTATCATATAGTCCTGCTCTTGGTCAACTTGAATTCAATTTGCACCACACCAATTCTTTCTAATTTCATTGCTGATCTCAGTTTTACTCTTCTTCCTACACATTGTATTATCTACACTATCATCAATCATTCATCGATCATATCTAGTGGCTAGTAGTAGATGGCATAAATGTCCATGTTGACTTGAAATATGGAGAAAATCAGTAGCTATATTTGCTAAAAGCAAAACAAAATTGTTGGAAGAACACATTTTTAAAAGGTTAGTTTTAGCTAAAGAAAACTGGAATTTTGGCTTCGTTTGGGACGTTTTCTTATATGCTTATCTGAACAGTTATTTATTATAAAAATTAAAATATTTTTCTAAAAATTATTTTTAAAAAATGTAAACAATAGTATCTCATCAATCGAAAAACAGAAGAAAAACTTTGACTGTTAGCTAGGCATGTTAAGGCTAAAAAAAAAAAATGATTGAAGGTGACCCTTCCACAACCACTTACAACATGAGCTGAATAAAAGGCCCTAGTTCATTGATCTCAGCACCATGATTGCCGTTCTGTCCTTAATCTAGTCTTTGAAATTAGGTACTTGAAACTTTAGGTTACCCACAAGCTCATAAATGGTTCCGATATTCCTAATAATAAGCGAGGCTGACTGGAATTATTTTTTTTTTAATTTTTTAAATTTATTTCTGAAAATAAAATGTATTTTATGTATCTTAAAAATATGTATTATTTTTATCAATGATTGACTACTGTGAGAACAATATTAATGATGTTGGCCTGTCAGCTGATTGTGATTTTTTTTAAAAAATAGTTAAAAAATTTTAAAATTCTATTTATGATTTATTAAGTAATTTGATTTTATTAAAAATTTTTAAATAAAAAGATCGTTAAATAATTATTAAAAAATACGTTTTTTTAACTGATAGAACTAAAAACAAAATATTAAATGTACCCCTAAGTTCAATGAGCAGTTTGGCATTCAACATTTATATTATCCATTCCAAAGGTCAAACTAAAGATTTTGTATCTCCTTTTGATTAGAAATTTAGTGGAATAAGATCATACCTCTTATTAAAAAATGCTTGGTGTTGAAGGGAACTCTTTCTGAAATTTCTCTGTGAGTTGGCATGAGATTTGATCTGACTTTTGGGGCTCCCAATTGAATTTGTGTGAGTGCCGAGCTATCAATGAGTCGGATCCTGAGTTCGAGTCATTTTTAATTGAATTTGATTAATTAATCCGTTTGGCTTCATCTCTAACTAGGAGCAATTTTACTTTCAGGGTGTCGAATGCGTTCAGGGACCTTACAACAATGCCAGCGTACCTATAAACTCGGTATTTTTGGACCTCGGTATTGCTCGGTATAATTTGGACGTTGTTTTGACGGATGTAATAATTTCTCTTAACTTGAGCTATGTTTTGAGATGATTTTTTTTATTATTTTATGAAGTAGATTTTAGTATAAATATTTCAATAGAAAATATTTATAAAACTGTTTTAAAAATTATAAGAAATTGTTCCAATGAAAGCGTTTAATTCGTACAAGTTCGAGTTAGACATAAGCCGACGTTTATTATTATGAAGAAAGAAAATGATTATGTTCAAATAATATTATATTAAAATGTAAAAAGAAAAAAAAGAGAAAGTGATGAGAAAAAAAAGGAATGATTACTTGAGTAGGAAATGATAAATACATTTTTGAATATTTATTTATTTTTTATATTCTAGATATCTGAAATTTTAATATTAATTTTAAGATATTTATATTTAATACTTTTTTTAAAAATAAAATGATATTGCTGTTTGAAGTTGAATAAAATAAATTTTATACAAGTTTGTCACTTTGTAAGGAAGCACTAAGTAAATATCCAACTTAATTTTCACCCTTAACTGATCAATAATAATATTTTGTAAAAATAATTTTTAATTACCAATCAAAGAACCTTATCAAATAAATATAAAGCGATTTAAAAACGACAAAAAACATCATCCTTTATTTTTAAATAATGCTTTAGGAAAGTCTGGTTTTGGTCATGCAACAGCTTGGTAAAGTTTTCAAAATAATACCTGAAGAATATAATATTTATTATTGGGAAGAGATTCAAATTTTCACACTGACATAAAATATGTGTATTTATTTTGAAAATTTTTAGGAAAAATCTTTAATCTTTAATATATGGAGATTTAGCTGAAATGATATATTAGGCTTATTTGGTTGTTTTCAAGTAGGAAAATTATTTTAGAACAAATAATGACATTATCTTTGTATTATTTTTGTTTTTTTTTTAGGGAGAGTTTTGGATTTCCTTTTGAAAATCACAAAAAAAAAAAAAAAAAACTAAGTTGTATGAAATCAAGAATGTTGGCAATTAGATGAGAAACATAAAATTAAGTATTGTAGAGATGAGGATGCTCTCAAATGGATAAGTGATTTTACTCTTAGAGATAAAATGCAAAATGAGTATATAAGTGAAAGTTTGGAACATCTTCAGTGGCATATATTATTAACTGCAGTCGTCTTAGATGGTTAGCTTTTCGATGATCCGGTTAAGAGAGTAGGGCTTCATTTGGGGTAGTTTTTATCACTATTTTTTCATTGTTTTCAAGAGATTTTTGTACTAAAAAATAGTTTTACAAAGCAATAAGTAAGTAGTCTCAAACAAAGCTTGGATGTATTAGATCTGATATATATTAAGAAATATAGTTGTTGACCTAAAAAGAGTTTGTTAAAAAGCATTAAAAATAATTTTTTTATTAGATTTAAATGAAAATTTGAATATTAATAGGGCACAATGGAGAAAAAGAATTCATGTAGTCGACCCCATATAATGCGATAAAAACTTGATTTTGTTATTTTTAATCTTTTCATTTTGTATCGAAATCATATTGTGTTAGTTTAATTTGATTTTTAACTTTAAAGAAATAAAATTTTAATTTTCTAATTTGATTTTTTTTACCCTTATTGTGCTGACTGAACGTTTACAATGTGAATGATGGTATATTCTTTATTTTATATTTTTATTAAAATATCTAATATAGAGAATAAAAGGTAAATATATTTAAAGAATGCAATAATACATGCTTTATAATATTTTGTAGATAAATGAATATAATAATTTTCAAAGAGAATACAATATATGTAGTAATACTATTGTAATAATTAAATGTTACATTAATAAACACAAATACTTATAATAATGATATGCAATGAAATATATATGTCTTTTTATTTATTTATTTATTTATTTATTTTATTGAAATATATATGTCTATGTATGTGTATATATATATATGTATTGAAATTTATAGATTTATTAATAAATATAAATATTTATAATGAAATGTAATAAGATATTTTTTGTGATAATATGCATATTAAATTTATAGATGCAATAAAGTTTTCCTTTGTAAAAGTTTTAAGGATACAACTTTTGTTCAAAAATTGAAGTTCATTGAATAATTATTCTAATTTTAATGTGTTTGAAATCGAAATTAAAATCAAAATATATTTGCTTTGACATAAAGATGACTCGCTTATTATTAACATCATTCAACATGAAATCAATCGACTTTGATGACAGTGGTCAAGTGATGGTCTAGTGGCAATGAACAAAAGGTAGTTCGACGATGGGTGATCTAGTTATGGTCCGATGGTGTTGGTTTGGTTGTGGTTTGAAGTTGGTGCTTGAGTTTAGGTTCGAGATTCTTCAAACCTTCAAATTTTCTTTATGTACAAGTCAATATATCATCCTCTTTGAGGAGGAGAGCTATTTATAAAATTTTTAGAGTACCATGCCTCTTAAATATAGCTAAATATGATACATTCTATTGGACGACCTCGATCATAAGCCATTGTTTCAACATTTAAGTGCCTTAATGATATTATAATTAAATGATTTTTGGTTTGGATTTCTCGTCCAATCACCTAATTTGATTACATGCATGCAAGATTTATAGATCATTTGGTCCTTCAATTAATGCGCTAAAATTTTCTATTATACTTTAAATGCTTGATCTGAGGTCATTTAGACTCAAATCAGACCACTTTTGATGTTATTGTGTTTGTCTCATTGAGACATACAATTCAACTATAAGTTTGATATATTAGAGTTTAGATGATCATAAATTTAATTTTAGAATTTTCTAATATCCATGTTCGGTCAAATCAATTTTTGGTGACATATGAAATGCTCCTATTTTGGAAGTCGAAACTTGTGGTCTGAAAATATATATTTAAATATTTGTAAAACTCTATTGACCAAAATTATAAATTCAAAAAAATTATGAGGTGTGATCACTCCTTGGACCTCAATGTGGACCTCTTATTAGGATTGTAAAACAAATAAAATCTCTTTAATTATAATTTCAACTTTTTATGAAATGGACACACCAATTAGAACAGAAAGTTTTGAGAAATTTTGTTCCAATCTCTGTAAAATTCTTGTTGTTGGCTTTAAGTGTTTCATTGGAATCTGAAAGTATCAAAATTGAGTCAAAAACATCATTAAATAATCTAAAAAACTCTAGTCGAATGGATTGGGTCCCAAAGGCTATCATTCTCATAGTATGCTCTAATTTTTCACACAAAAGGTGAAAAAAAATTGGTTGAGGTTCAAAAAAATGTTTAGAGGGGATTAAGACCCTTTTCTGCACTTCTTAAAATTTATACTTCAACATAAATTATTTAATCATCAATGTTAGCTTTAAGGCCATCATTATCATTTGAGAACTGTTAAAGCTGAGGTGAAAATTCTTTTCTTAAAATTTGACTTCAAGAGAGAAGAAATTTCTCATATATATTTCATGGGTGTTGTTAAAAATCAATGTTAGCTTTGATGCCACTAGAAACATTTGAGATGTATTGTAATCGAGATAGAAATTAATTTCCTAAAATTGCAATAAGTGGGAAGAGACCGCTTGTTGGAAGCTTAGACTAATTTGAAGGTTCTAGAAGGCTTCATGAAATTTTTTATGATAGAGAGTGTGTGAACATCGTGCAAATCCAATTATTTTGTATATGACTTTGAAATACAACTTTTTATTTATATAAATGTATGTTTCTTTATGTATTAATACATGCTTTGACGAATATTTGCAATCATATAGGTGAAAGTAATAAAAAATTAATTTCTTGTGAAATATTGATTTGTTGTTCCAAAAACTTACTCTCTATAGGGGTCAATCTTTTGCATGCATTCTTCTCTATTAGATTAATATTTTGATATGATAATGATAAATTTTATAAATGATATATTTTTAAGCAAGCTCCTTGTATGTGCTAAGGAGATTCTTAAGGAATTCTTTTTAAAACTTGTCTTCCTTAGATCAATATAAGGTACTACCCTAAACTTTTACGTATAGTGGAAGATATTGATGGAAATCCACTGAGGATATTTGGCTTGTTTGAGGTAGTTTATCTAAATATTACTCAATGATGTTAATCAAAGTGAAAGAGGTTAAGAGAAATACATCAAAGATGTTTGAATTATCTAAGGCTATTTTTTAAACCATTACGAAATGATATTAACCTATGTGGAAGAAATCAAGAAAAATTTACCAATGATGTTTGATTTATCTAAGATTATTTGTTAGAGTGGATCTCAATAATGTTAACATGCATGAAAATAGCCAAGAGAAATAAACTTACGATATTTGAACTACATGAGCTTGTTTGTTAGACACTACGTAATGATGTTAACTTATGTGGAAGAGGTAGAGGAAAATTCCCTAGGATTGATTGAACCCTAATTTATAGTGGATGAATTCCATATGTATACTAATTCAAAGGTGACAATTGGTCTGACTTAAGATCATTACTGCCCTTTTTATGGTTATGATTATGACCTTTCTTAGGAAGTAAAAGTCTAGCTATAAACTGTAAAGTTTGGAATTCACTTGAAGTTTTTCATATTTATTGAAAGCTTTTAGGAGGATAATAGTTAGTAAAATTGTATTGGATGAATAGAAAAATATTAGATAGAAAGACTTGCTTGATTTCAACTGTGCCCAAACATGAATAACCATTCGGGTTTGTAGCCAAGGTTATAGCATAGTCTTGATCTACTTTTCATAAAATTGTTGCAATAATAGATAATATAAAGGTGGAGTTTTCTGACTATAATCATGTATAGGAAGTTGTTCATTCATTGTTATAATTAAAGTAGTCCCCTAGTTCTAATTATTAAGTTGCTTCATTTAGAAATGATAAAATGGTTTATGGTAAAAGATTGCCTCTCTATAAATCATACCCGATATGTTGATGTGAATGGCCATATGAGATTATAATAAAGGTTATCAAAATCTAACCCAATATGACACATACATTCTAATGGGTCAAACAGGTAAGTGCATGACTGATCATTTATTCAGAATCTTTTATTAGAAAAAAATTCTTTTATCATTTAATTCATATTTAGAGCCATTAAAATCTAACAATACATAAAAAACAATATATATATATATATAATCATGATTCATTATCTGTTAATCAAAATATATTTTTATCATGATTATAAAAGAATCTCTCTCTCTCTCTCTCTCTCTCTCTCTCTCTCTCTTTTTCTCTTTTATATATATATTCATAAAAGTAGTGTCTCTATAATAATAGCTCACTCAACTTACTCCATGGATTTTTTACTCTTCCCTGAAATATGTAAATAGACAAAGTATGATCAAGATCATCATGTAAGAATCATATATTCATATTAGTTTTAATACTCATCTCTTATAATCATATATGCCAATGGCCAATGCATGTATTTATGTATCATTATTATTAGTCGGTTGTATAATACAAGAAAAAAAAATCATTAATGTATCGCTAATGGGTCGTCATATTTTTCATATATATCAAATATTCATATATATATATCATTATAGTGCGACCGAAAGATATACAAACGGTAGTCATAGTTAGATAGGTATACAATATGCATCATTTGATATAGGATGAATTCAGAAATTAACAAACTCTCACAATATATTCTTATTCATGTGTATCATAATACTTTATAACTCATACCACATTAAGGTGTGGCATCATTCTATTTATCACTATATTATCTTATCAATTACATGTATTATATCATATCTAACATAATTCATCAATGTAAGTATAGAGTAGTCATGTGATGAACGATATAGTAATTAGTGATTTTAAATAGATGATTGTAATATAAAGTAGTATAGAATGATTTGTTACGTATCGATAATAATATCATTAGAAATCTATAGTACCAAGGTTATGTATATCATATGAAAATCACACACACACACACACACACGACACAACACACACACACACACACACACTAATATTATATATATTACTGTCATATTCCTATATTAGTACAAATGATATTATTATTTAAATAGTTAATTATGAATATATATTATTTATATAATGATTTATTATAGGTAGTACTGATTTATATACTTATTACTCATAACTATATAGTTATTAAGTTATATATATTATATTATATATATATTTATCCTTATTATATATAACTATATCATATATATATAAATTTATTATATATAATTATATATATATAATAGTATATAGTATTGTTCATGACACAATGTATCTATGATAGAATAAATATTGAAATCATGTGTTATGATAGGTGTATTCTTTACATCACTATATTAATTCATATCAAATAAGAAGTAGTATCATATCTATGCATTATATATATAGCAACTTAGGATTATGACTAATAATAATGTATCAATCATATGACTATACAATATCACATACCATATATTATCAATCATATCATATTATGTTAGTTCTAATCATAGCCAGCTGACATCATATAGGAGCCATCACTCCAACTAATCATGTCATATCACCTTATACCTCATGTCATATCATATATTGTGTTATTTTAATAAATAGCTCATCAGCCCACACTCTTATACAAGATTTTATGCCATGTCTCCGCCAACTCTAATCAGTCTCATTCAATATCCAATCTTTCTTGCATATACATATTTCATGATAGATATGCATATATATCATATTTATTGTGCATAGGTAGTATTAGGAGTGTTAATATTTGGTATGACCTAGAAACCCGATCAAAAAAATTTGGGTTAGGGTCAACCCGTTTATCATATGGGTCAAATTTGGGTTCAACAAACTGTCCCATTTAAAAAATTGGGTTGGGTTTCGGTTTACTAGGAAACTCGAGAATGACTAACCCGTTTATCATATGGGTCAAATTTGGGTTCAACAAACCGTCCCATTTAAAAAATTGGGTTGGGTTTTGATTTACTAGGAAACTCGAGAATGACCCGCTCATGACCCAGATCCTCCTCTCTCGGTACACTATCTCGCCATCTCACTATGTGCTCACAATCCAGATCCTTGTGTCCCGCAGCCCCACCCTCCCGCCTTCAGGTCTGCACTAGACCACACCTTAGGTCACTCGGTCCCCCACGTCTACTCTGTCGCTCCCGCAGGACCTGCACCCTAGCTCGCTAGCTCCCTTGTGCCTGTTTTGTCTTCTCCTCTCTTGCACCAGTCTTGCTAGATATGTCTGCACCTGAAGGGTGAGGGCGACCACCCACATGTAACACACATTCTCACTCAACTTGATAAAATTTGGGTTAGTAGGTAGGTTCAGTTAAACCCTATAATGCAACGTGTTAGGTCCAAGTCTGAAATTTCAACCCATTTACAAAATTGGGTCGGGTTAGGATTAACTCATTTGAACTCAGGTCAGTTTCAGGTTCAACTCGAATATGACATGAAACCTAATTTTTACACCCCTATATAGTATCATGTAAAATATAGTGACTATTTAATACTTAATATAATATGCTCATTTTTAGATATATTTATTCAACAAATTAATCAATATAGATATGCATGTTGTAGCCAATTAAATATTATCATATTGATTATACATGTCCTATCAATTATGTATGTCTTGTCATTATGTATATCATGTTAATATGCTATGCATGTAAATTATTTTATATATCATGATGTAATAATTATTTATTAATTTTGTGTGCATATTTATTTTATTTTTCTTAAAAGGTATGCATCAAATATAAAATACCCAATAAAACATTAATACAATCACATCAAAATATCCAAAATGATAAGATTTTTAACATAATAAATTTTGCATGATGAAAGTTCACTAGAAATCAAGATATCACATTTTTTATAAATTTTTATCAATTTAAAATCTAAAATTCTTATAGAAATTAAAATCACTAAAAGCATAGATAGGGTAACAGTCACCTACCTTAAATAAATACTTTTCTTGGTTGGTTTGACTGATGGAACCTGATTTACACCCTTAAATCTAACTTTATCTCTTTTCCTTTTCTCTTCTCATTTTCTCTTGTTTCTCTCCCAACCAAATGAAATGAAGGTATAGGTTTGGGGAGATGGTTTGTGATAGCTTAAATTCTTAACTATCGATATATTATCCTCTTTGACGTAAGAGCCTCACAATTTTATCATATTAGTGTAACTTCTTAGTAGGTCACCCATCCCAAAATTACTCTAGGATGAACACAATTAACTGCAAAATTTCTTACAAAAATTCTAACAATTACATCAAAAGGTTCCTTGATGTTTTAAGAGTTTAGCTTCTTTTACTTAAGTGATTTCACAATCTCCCCCACTTTTGTAACTAGTCCTCATCACCATCTTTATCTCAAAACTATCCATCATGTAGATGTGATTCTAGAGGTGGCCTCTATAGGTTCAGGTGGTGGCTCTTGTCATGTAGCACTTTATCCCATACATGGTTACAGTGGTGGCTCCTATTGAATAACATTTTGTATTGTATGACTCCATATGCTCTTTCATTGGTCTGCTTATGTCGAGTATAAAGGCCTACGATCATTATGTACTACGGGATAGTGCGGTCGTACCATTTGCATTCGAACCCCATAACTCAACATAACCAGGCCAATGGAAGAGCAGATGGAGTCATACATACGAATAGCCATGGAAGATAGTGGCTTTCGCCTACGCACTTCGATGGATAATAATATGTATGACTCCATCTACTCTTCCATTGGCCTACTTATGTCAAGTATAAAGGCATAAATGTCTACGATCATTTTGTCATACGGGATAGTGTAGTCATACCCTTTGCATTCAAACCCCATAAGTAGAATCCTTTCAGAGACCCACAACAACCTAAACTCTTAACTATTGAGATATATTCCGCTTTGGCCTAAGAGCATCACAATTTTATCTTTTTGGTGTAACTTTCCAGTAGGTCATCCATTTCAGAATTGCTATGGGATGAGCATGCTTAACCACAGAGTTTATTACAAAAATTCTAACTATTACACTCAAAGGCACCTCAATGTTTTAAGAGTTTAGCTTCTTTTACTTAAGTGGTTTCACATTAGTTTATATATTTATATACAACTTATAAAAAGTGCTTAATATTGTAATGCTACATTACCCAATGTTGTTGGGCTCCCATGAATTTTTCAACCTCTAGAATCTTCCTATAACCCAAAACCACTACATTGCAATTGTAATAGCCTGTATTTCTACTTTACCAATTTTTTTTGTAGTTATTATAACTCTAAATCATAAAATGTCTTTGTCATAGTATTTTGATTGTAATATTTTACTTACATGAATTTTTTCGTAATTTTTGGACACCAGTAAAAATTTTTAAATAATTGGTACCAATAGGTGCCAGTGAGGATTTTAGGACCGTTAGATGTCCGTTTTGTAATCCAATTTCACCGATGTTTTTTTTTTTTAAAAAAATTGATTTATTTATGATTTTTTCCTATAATTTTTGAAGCCCAAAACTGATTTATTTAAATTTTATACTAAATTGTTTGTTGTTTGTTATTTGACTAAAAGCAATTGATTAAATAAAAAATATAATATTAAATTATTATTTTAGTAAAAATATCTAATTTCACTAATTAAAAAAAGATTTTAAAAACCTATTCCTTTCTTCATGTTGGCAACAGAGAGATCCGTCAAGGGAAATTAGAGAAAAGGCAAGAGAGAGAAAAAGAAAACCCAATTTTGGAGGTCATGGAGCAATTTTTTTTGATCAATATAGTTAGATGATTTACTCGTCTCACTGTAAGGAATCCATATCTTATTTCGGATTTCAAAGATTTTGAGTTTTTGGCATTTTTCTGATCAAATTTGTGTTTTCATTACAAAAAAATATGAATAACTTTGTATTGACAAAAGTTTCACCGCTTAACTTTTTGTATGTTATAGAGATCATTATGAGCATTTTGAGTATTTATTAGAAATTTTTTACCATGTAATTTTGAAAATATAATAATTTTTGTCTACCCCAATTTTTTTAACGTCTAAAAATAGTAGTATAGTACAATAAAAGTTTTAAAGTATCATTTTATACAATTTTAAGTATTTTGATAATTTTTTGAAAATGTGTTTTTTTGCATATTATGATTCTTTGTTGTCTACCATTATGACATTTTGGACATTTTTTAAATTAAGCTCAATTATATTTTATTTATTGCAATGCATTAAAAATTAATGTGAATATGTGATTGAGAATATTGTTATAGTATTATGATAATTATGTTTGTGTAAAAGACAAGTAAAGACTAGTTGACCTATCAGTTAGAGACTGTACAGGATAGTGGGCCGACGGTCTTTCCTTTAAATACTGTGATTTAGTGTTATCTTCTATTGATTCATGTGATATTGATTGAGAGTTATAATGAGATGATTACTAAGCCGACGAGCAAAGAGTGATGACTTTATTTACTGAGCTAATGGTTTACGAATACTGATACAATACTGAAAAATACCGTGATAGTCATGACTTATTACTTGTTTAGTGTGACTACTAAAATGTATGTTTTTGTGGCATTATTCTTATTATTATATGAATTTGCTATTTCTACAACTGGATTATTCTTATTACTGATGTAGATACTGATACTATTTGATACTACTGATTTACTATACTGATATTAAGCATGTGATATATTGAGCACATGATATATATGATTTATTAAGCATGTGATTGACATATTGAGTTTATGATTGAGATACTGATTTAATACTGATATAGAGTAACATGATATCATGTGCACACTCTTTTATGATTTTAATATATTGACATGATTTCAACAGTCTTTATCGATATTTTGATTTGATACTTTATATGATTTTTTATACTAAATGGTATTACAAATACAATGATTACTTTATATGTTTAATACTTGTACTAGTTTATCTATTAACTGGCTTTCGTACTGTAGTATTTTACTGTCAACAGATTCTATTATTGATGTATGTAAATTTTATCATCTATGCACTGATTCAATGAACATATGAATGTAATTGCTATTAATAACTGTTGACATGCATATTGCTCGTTTGTTGTGTTTTGAATTCAGTTATAGGTTTTGGTGATATGCTGAGCTTTTTAAGTTCATTATATGTGGTTAAATAATTTCATGTCAGGGCAGGGTAGCAGGAGTGTAAGGTTGGTTAGGATTCTTCAGTTTTTTTTTTCTTTTGTACTCATGATAGAGTAGTTATAATTTGAATGTATAGATACTTAGTGTATATGTTTTTTGGGAATGGAAATAAATTTGTATATTGATATTTTAAATTTTAAAATATATTATACTATTTATTACTGATAGATAATATTAGATAGTGGTGGTTATTGCTTATTAAAAGATAAAAGAGTAATTCATTCAATTTAGATTATGGGGCATCATAATACTCTGAAGTGATATTTATCAAATATAGAAGGAAGCATCGTGCTGCCCTCAAGCACTTCAATTATTCTTCCATTATATAGATAGCTTAGCATTGTAACACTCCCCAAACTAGCTCCATAGTGACTTTATGGGAAAATATATGCTTATTAATCTTCTTTTCAAATTCAATTCCTCTGTCTATTTTTTAATATTATAAATATCAATAAGGCTAATCATATTTTTAAAAGTTCCCATCAAGTCATATTCAGATCATCAGGTATTCTAGTTATCGTAAAAGTAGGTATTATAAAGGTTGCTTCCTAGCCCATAATCAATTCCCATAAGGGCACTAAACTGTAATGTGATAGAATATTTATGACAATAGAGTGATCAAGTTTAATATCATAGAATTGCATAGCAATCTAATAATGCACACAAAGATAAGAGATGAGTTGTAAGAGATACTAGGATTTTTGTATAAATAATGCAAAAAGAAAAGAAAACTCATAGGGCTTGACCCAGTTGAAATGATCACACTAATATTTGTCATGATTAAAAATAATGAATTTTTTATGAATGGGGAAGTTGCCAATATATAATATAAAAGATATATAATGTATACAATATATTTCATAGTGGAATTTGAAAGATCCTTGTGGTATGAGAGCTTTATTTAAGAAATCATTCGTTGTTATTTGGTCATTCTCCTTTATGGATGAGAGATCAAAGACCAATAAGTCCAATGCAAATCTTGGTGTTAATAACTAGAATCAAAGTTGGTGTCAATGTCATTTATCAGCTTTATGGGAAATGGTGATCAACAATATTATGAGTAATATAATGTGAGAAAATTGGCGAGCATCGATATAACCAATTGATAATGATGGGACGGGTGCTTAGAAGAACATAATCGGGGGATGATGGTCAAAGGATCTTGAACAGATGATGGTAATTAGAGGATCATAATCAAGTGATGATGGTTAGAGGTACATAACTGAGTATCAATGGTTGTAGGACCTTAGCTAATTAGAGTGGTTGGAGGACCATAGACAAACAACGATGGTCAAAAGATTGTAGCCAAGCAAGGTGGTCGGAGGACCATATAAGTGCAACGATGATCAGAGGACAATATCTAAATGAAGGTCAAAGGATTGTAGTTTAAAGAAGATCCGAGGATCATAGGAGGATGATAGTGATATGAGAATCATAGCAGAGTAACAACGTTTTGAGGACCGTATTCAGAAAATAGTGGTTGGAGGATAATAGTTGTGCGATAGTTGTTAGAGAATCATGGCTGAGTGACAATGATTAAAATATGATAGTTATGCGATGGTGATCAGATGACCATGGTTGCATGACGATGATTTATTGATTGTAGTCGAGCTATAATGGTCGGATGATTATAATCAGACGATGTGGGCTAAAGGAATATAATCTGGTGATGGTAGTCAGAAGACATAGTTAGGTGACGGTAGTCGGAGAACCTATTGGGTGATGGTAGTTGAAGGACTATAGTTGAGTGATGGTGACACAATAGTAGAGGATGGGCGAGGCAGTCTAACGATAATGGTTGAATGACAGTGATCTGAAGGTGGCAGTAAGACATTGTTCCAGTGGTGGTTATCAGGTGATGGTCCAATGATAGTGGTTGCGTGATGGTTCTTTGGTGGTGGTTGAGCGATGGTTCGATAATGTTGGTCGGGTGATAGTTCAACATATGAAGTTAGGTAGTTTTTTTTTTTGTCGAGCGATGATTCAATAATGTTGGTGGTGGTGCTTAGATAGAGCTCTATAATTTTTTTAAGTTTTTGAGTTCTCTTGAATCTCATTCCAAAGCTCTCGTCCTCTTTGAGAAAGAGGTCTATTTATATCGAGAGTAACATGTCGTATAAATATAGCCAAAACTTTAAACACTATATTGGATACCCTATATTGAATCCCAAATCATAGGCTATTTTTTAGCATTTAAGTTTATTAATGATGTCAAAATTAGATGATTTTAGGCTCATTGGATTCCTCTCATCAAGACACTCGATTTAACTATCGGCATGCAATATTTTGAGATCTTTCAATATTTCAATGGCATGTTAATTTTTTTTTTAATACTTGAAGTGCTTGATTTGAGCTTATTCGGATTCAAATCAAATCACTTTTTATATTGGTAATTTCGTCTCTTCAAAATATTAAACTGAAGTATGAAAATCAAAATAAGATAATTTTAAATTCCAACTAATTTTAAATTTTTAAAATAAAAAAAAAATTGTCCTAATGAAGCCAATTTTTTGTGAAGTATCACAACTATAATATAATTTGTTCAAAAGTGAAAGGTAGGGCCAAATTCCCGTCCGGGGAACAAAATAGCTGTCTTGTTTGCCTCCCTTAGCCCATATGAAATCTGTACTGTGTGTCGGGCCATTGCTTGCTGCCAAATGCACAGCGCCAGGAGAACTAAGGCTGCTCTCCTTATTTTTTTAATTTCATTTTATTTCAATGGATTAACTAAAATGATAAAAAAAATGGGTTTATTTATTTTTTTGTAGCAGAATAATGAGAGCTGAATAAATTAAATATAATGTAGCTTAATTTAATTTTATTTATTGAATTATTTTTGGGAGTGAAACTTTTATAAAAAGAGTAAAACTTTACTCGCCAAGGAAGCTAATGTGAAAAATTAAGTTAGGCTTTATTTCTTTTAAATTGTTTAGGGTTTGTTTAGTCTCAAATAAATGGACGTAAAGTATTCTAAATATAAATATTTAGAAAATATTTATGTTTGATTTGAAGTAAAATGAAGATAAAAACTTTGAAGTATTATGAATTCACCATCTAATTAAATTTGAATAAATTTTGATGTATTTGAAAATATATTGAAGTTTATTTGTCATAGCTGCCTTAGCCGCTGTCTCTCACCCCCTGTGGCTTTATCCCTATAATTGTCGTCATACTCCGTCAATTGCTATCTCTTGCCACCACCTCCACTGATCATCCTGCAACCCAATACCACAACCAATCATCGTTGTCACATGCCAACGATCGTTGCCCTCCACCACCTCCATTGATAACCGTCATCACCTATCAATCCCATCCATTGCCACTACCATAGATTGTCGATCGCAGCTAGCTGCCACCCCCATCAATATTCATTGCAGGCTGCCACCACCACCACCCCACCCCTTCGTCGGCCACCTGTCACAAGCCATTACAATTGTTGAGTATTACAATGCATTCATTTTACTTGAAATCAAACAAAAAAATAATTACTTGCATTTATCTTACACTCATCCAAACAACTGTAAAATATTTCAAATACATTACATTCTTTTTACTTTGCAATTTCTTTTAAAATAAAATCAAACAACCCCTTAATTGCATGATTCACAAACAATAGTATGTCATATTCTCTCATATATATATTTTGGCCACCTAAAAAAATAAATTTCAATCTATTTTTTTAATAGATTTGGTATGAAATATAATTCTATTCTAAAATGTATTAGTTATTTTATGAAGGGGATAATTGGTTCACTGAAAAATGAATGCATTATATTTGAAAATATTTGGAGTTATTTAAATGAGCTTAAAATAAATGCAAGTGATTATTTTTTTGTTTGTTTGTCTTGAAGTAAAATGAATGCATTGTAAAGTCTAAAGATGATGATGACTGATGGCCAAAGTGGTGGTGGTGGCTATTGACAGTGGAGGTAGTGGGAGATGGCAGTCAATGTTGGCTTACATTAGCATATGATGGTGGGTTGCGATATTAGCGGGCGCAGCCAATGGTGGTGATGGTCAGCGGCAATAAGGCAGCTTGCTTGTAATAAAAAAGGAATTTAATTCAAATTGGTTGAGTTTACTTTTCATCAAAAATGAACTAAGAATACTTACACTGCATTTGGAATACTTTACTCTGCTTTCCTTTTTCATCCAACTAAACACCAATATTTTTGAAACCCCTAAATTTGCAATAAATATAATATTCATATTGTAAACTTTCATAATTAAATTGAGGACCATACAAACTCTATCTTCAGAAATTTTATAATTGAACTGAATGTATTGATAATATGAACCCATATGAGTCCAAATTGAATCCAAATGAATTCAAATCAAGCACTTGACACATAATTGGAACCCTCAGGGCATTCATTGAAGGGCAAAATAGTCTCCAAATATTGTACTCTTATAGTCAAATTGAGTGCCTCGATAAGACAAATCTTTTGAGCCCATGATAATTCAATTCTAGCATCATTGAAGCATCCAAATGCTGAAAAAATAATCTTTGATTAACATGATAAATATTAACCGTTTGATGATTGTTTTGGATTTTGGTAAAATTTATAAATAGAATGTAATTTTCTGCACATTGGGGTTCAAGGGCTGAGAGAGCTAAATAACTCTATTGCATTTTCTGACGATCATTGTCGATAATCATGATCAACAATCATTGCCCCAATCGCTAGACTTCCATCAGCAAGCTAGTCCTTGACTATTAATATCTAACCTTATTGTTAGGCTTTAACTGTCTATTTATGAACACCCAATTTTTTATAATTCTTTAACAAGAATAAGATAATTATTCTCAATTGTGTATAATAATATCTTCTTCAATTGTGAGATATTAGAATTACAAGTGAGTAAGCCCCATGATTATTCTCATCTTTATTTTTTTCACGTAGAAAAATTTAATCTCTCATAATTTTTATCTATGTATGTTAGAAATGCTTATAAAGCTAAGGTATAAAATACATACTCTACTGTCATAAATTTCTTAGCTCATAATAATTTTGATTTATAAATAATATGGTCAAGATTAAATTTTTAATAAAAAGTATATAATTAATATTTGATAGTGTTAGGTATTGACATAATAAGAGAAATAAATAAAGAAAAAATAGCGGATGTCTGATTAAGATAACTACTCTTTATCTCTTCATCACTCATTCTCAAGAAATTAAAAACTTAAATTTGCCAAAATACCTCACTGAAAATATTTGCCTAATGAGCTGCCCATCATAAAATTACCGCTTTAACCTCTGGATGCTCCATGTCACCCGGTACACAGTGGCATACAGTACCAGTACATAACAAAATGGTGGCATGACGCGTTCTGATTCGCCTCTGGATGACGTCCGGTGACCGCACGTAATAATTTCTCCATTTTTCAACCCTCATGTTATGGGTGCAATTGAGTCAAGCTAAACGCAGTTTTTCTCGGTTTGTTAGTTGGATGTTTTTGCTATCATATAAGAGGTTTTGAGTTCGAGCCGTACATATATAATATATTTATGAGTACAAGCACTATCCGTTAATTCTCCCTCTCTCTCTCACTCAAAAAAAAAAACATCGTTCAAGTAAATATAGACATCTATCTCAAGAGATTCAATATTTTTGCAAGCAACCCTATCTCTCTTATTGCTTATTACTCAAATGATCAATAACATGTTTAAAATATTTCATATTCGTATATCTTATACAGTATAAAATATTTACTCCTTTTCCTCGTTTAAAAAAAAGGGGAAATCTGAGACAACTGAACAAATACAACAAATTTAAGGGACATCCTTAATAAAATAATTATAAATTTTAAATCTCTCTTATATGATATATGACAACTGATTTTGTTGCGTAATTTTTTTTTTTAAGAAAGAAAAAATAAACTCCACTATTTAACATCCCGCTTAAATGATTTTCTATAGAAGTCTTCACCTAGGTTTGTTGTTGCTATATATATATATATATATATATATATATTATTTCTCTTATAATTTCTCAAAATTTTTATTATTTTATTACAACTACTATTTGTATAAAATACTTTTTCATCTTTCATAATAAGTGAAGTAGTTTATGAGATGACTCAAATTTATACAAATTTATGAAACAAAAATCAAATTTGACTGATTAGTCAAGCTCATGCTTAAATTTAGGTTTCATTTGGGATGTCTTTCTTATCATTTATTAAAATACTTTTTTAGTACAAAAACTTTAATTTTAGGGGATTTACATACATATCACTTTATTTCATGCTATTTACATATTTAACAATCAAAACATTAATATTATATGTCTATCACCCATATAAAACTTTAATATCAAATATATCACTCATATATCTCATTCGTACAACTCATACCACCCTATAAACTTTAATATTTCATTCCATGCAATCATATTTATTTTATGGATGATAGGCATATAATATTAATGCTTTATGCATTAGATACGTAAATAGCATGAAATAAAGTGGTTTGTATGTAAATCCCCTTTTAATTTTTATACTAGAAAGCTTTAAGAAGCAGTTAAAAAGTCGTACGTTTAACTTGACTAGACACGTTGTAATCCTAATGAAGAGCAAAATAGCCATTATTATGGTTTGAGGATCATATAATTAATCAATCAATTTTGATATTAATTCAATAAATTTGACTAATTATAGTAAAATAATAAAAAAATGAAAAATTATATATTTATATCAATTTTGATATTAATGAAAAATTTAAATAAGAATAAATTTAATATTTTAATATTTTTACTAACTTTTTATTTGAAAATTTAAATGTTAATATATTCTAAATATAATTTATATTCATATATATATTTTTTTAAATCGTACTCACCTCACTAAAAAATTATGTATATATGAACAAACTAAGGGCAAGGCCCATTTCCATTAATCATGTACTAGTTGCACGTGTAAGAAGGATAAACCTACTGTAAAAAAAAAAAACCCCAAAATTTGAGACAGCCTAGTGGTATGTGTAGAGAAAATAAACATTGAAAAACACTATAGAACTAAAATAAATACTCTAAAAAAGCTGAGTGGGTAAAAACAAAAGAGAAGTCCCCATTAGGGACTGTGGGCTCAGCAAAATGAATTGAAAATGCGAAGAACTGAATCCCCTGGTTGCAGAAGAAGCATAGAAACGAATGATACAGTACAACTACCATCCGAGGGGAGCAAAGATGCAATTTGGTCATCCTTGCCCGCCAAAAAACCACAGACCAACAACCATTGAGGTAAGAAACAGTGCAACAGCCTGATGAGAAGCACCACATTACAGAACATTAAAACATTTTTAACAGAGAGTCACAATTTCTTCATTCCAAGAATTTGGTGAAAACAACTCTCCTAATCATATGACAAACAATGATAGAGGATGCTTGGGAATTTATGAATTTCCTTTTGTTTCTTTCCTTCTAGAGATGATAAATCGAACAACAAACAATTAAATTAAAGAAATGCCTAACCAAGACTTGAAAATCTAATATGCTATCAAAGACTTGTAGGATGTTTGGAATACCTTGCGTTTCTCCTCTTACTAATGGAATCAAATTTGCAATAACAGAGAAGGAGAAATCACATTCAAAGAAAAGATGAGTAACAAACTCATTGCATAAGTTACATAAAGCACAGAGGTCAACATAAATCCCACGCATAATTAAGCAAATTATCAGCTATATTAAGGCCATCCATCAATTCCATCCATTAGTAAGAGGAGAAATGCAAGGTAAAGCATTTGCGCCAAATAAAATGTTGTCAGTTGATAGTAGCATGGTGTCAATAATAAAATTCTTGAAATGAATTGAGGCCTTTATCCTTACCATCACCCAAAGTGAGCAAAAAAAATTAGAAGCTTCAATAGGAAAACCATGAAGAGTATCAAGAAGAGAGGCAGACTAAACAGACAGTAGAGCCCACCCATTTCCATTAAGAATAAACACAATTCTGGCATCAATAGGGAAGTGGTTAAGAATATAAAGCAATTAATTAACCTCATCCAGCTTTTTCCCATCAAGCCAATGGTCCCAATAAAGAGAGATTGGGAAGGAGTGAGAAACCTTAAAAATGAGCTTTTCTTTAGCACACACCGCAACTTTACAGAGATATTTCCAGGAGGTAGCTTTGGATGGAGGAGGCTTCCTTGGAGAAGAATATTTATATAAAAGCCATTTGGAAAGTAGTGAATCTTTTTATATATTCTAGTAATGAGAGCACAATTGTAGTTGAATTATAAAGCTTGAAAAGAAGGGAGACCAAGGCCACCAAGAGCTCTAGACTTGTAAGTATTTTTCCAAGATATCAGATGAAGTTTCCTAACATTCACATCTCCAAAATAAAGAAACTTAGCACTGAGTTTATCAATCTGTTTAATAATGGATTTCGGTATAATGGATCCACTGATCTAATATGAATTGGTATTCGAGATTGTAAATCAAAGGAATTGAAATTTGCCAGCAAAAGACAAGGTTTTAGCTTTACACTATGAAAGTTTATGGATCACCACCTCCATAAGGCATGAGAAATCTACAAGCTTCAGGTTATAGGGAGATATGGGAATCCCAAGATAGGAGATACCTTTTGTAGAAGAGGGGATGTTAAGGGTTGTGCAAATGATAACAACATTTTGAAATTTAGGAGGCAGTATAAGAGAACTCTTATCAATGTTAATATGAAGGCCTGAATTAATAGAAAAAATATCTAGCAACTAACAAAGCCTCACACAATTTTAAACCTCAGCTATACCAAAAATAAGAAGATTATTAGTGTACATTAAATTGGAGATGTGAAAAACATCCACTTGAAGAGCTTCAAATATGGCATCATTAGAAGAACCATATAATAAACAAGAAAAAACATCCATAGCAATACTAAAAAAGAAAGGTCTAAGAGGACATCCCTGCCTAATGACAACATAAGAGGAAAAAATCTTTCAATGGCTCCGTCAATACACAGGGAGAACCAAACATCATTGATACAAGCTTCAATCCATTAAAGGTGGTAGGGAACCCCTTATGTAGAAACCTTGCTGAGATAAATTCCCTATAAATGCTGTCAAAGGTCTTTTTAATATCAAGCTTAACACACATTAGACTTTGCTTAGAAGATATTCTAGAGTGTAATAATAGCTCTTTGGCTAGAATAATGTTGTCTATGGAGATCCTCTGATAGATAAACCCAATTTGATTACCTTTAATAATGTGAGGCATGATATGTTTGAGACGAGCCACAAGAATTTTAGCAATAATTTTATAAACAATATTGCAAAGGGAAATGGGCTTGAAGTTTAATAAAGAAGCACCATGGCTGTTTTTGGGAATAAGAGTGAGAGTTGTAGCCTTGACAGAATGAGGTAAATATGCATTGATGAATAAGGATTTAACAGCTTTGTAAACCGTTAGACCAGTGATCAACCAGGTTGCTTTGTAAAATTCAAAGTTTAAACCATCTCGCTCAGGTGTAGAGAGAGAAGTACAAGAAAAAATCGCCTGCTTAATTTCAGAATAAATGAAGGGAGTAGTAAGGGAGGAAAGGAGCTCATTCAGGATGACTTCCCCAGGGCGGAAGAGACCAATATCTAAATAATGTTGCGTAAGGGGATTGAATAGTCTTTGAAAGTGAGAAATTGTATCATTGACAACATCTTTATAAGAGGATGAAGAGGTAGACATGGTAAGGGACAATGCTATTTTCTTGTAATTTCTCCTCAAATGAATCTTAGAGAAGAGAAACTTAAGGTCATCCTCCCTATGAGAGATCCATTTAGTTTTAGCCCTCTGCATGATCCAAAACGACCAATGGGAAGTGACCATGACAAGCTGATGGCTAACATTTTTGAGGGAAAGTGATTCTTTCATTGATGCATTATGTACTCAGAAAATTAAGGCATTCATCTTGCTTTTGATGAAGAAACTCCATGTGCTTGACCATCAAGTTAGACTTAGCCCAATTCTTGTCTTTAATAGCTAATTTAAGTTGCTTTAGTTTGAGGCAAAGATCCACCATAAGCTGCCTAGCATATTTAATAGAGAATGTAGGAATAAGCGTTAGCCAAAACTGATCAGTATTCGCCCAATAATTCTTGTCAAGGAATCTACGGTGAGAAATAATTCTTTCATCAGGCTGTAGAACAATGTGGTAGTGATCAGAACAAGAAGGGCTTTTGACCATATAATGAGAATTGGGAAAGGAAGCCAGCCAACCATTGTTAACCAACATTCGGTCCAACTATATATGAATCAGACTACTCTCTGGTTGAACCAAATGTAAGGGTTACCCACAAAGGCCAAATCCTTGAGATTAGTGTTAAATATGAGGGAATTGAAATCATGAATATGGTTCTAAAATAGTAACCTTAGTTGGCTGATCATAAATTATATACTAAATTTAATTAATTAGCTTATCAAACTCATAAGTCATTCCAATCATCATAACCTTAGTTGGCTCACCAGTTATGGTTTAGTTACACGCTTATTTTTGTTGGACCACCCTCTCTACTTCAAACTTCACCGTAAACTAGACCAAAGCATGGGACCATGAGAGTGAACTGTGTACTTGCGTCACGTTGCCTTCGTTTGCGTCACCCTTGGAAGAAGTTCCAGGTGGGTCCACGAGCTGCCTGCTACTTTGACTGCTTTTTCTTACCGCCTCTTTTTTCTTTTTCTTTTACTTTTTTTTTCCATTACATTTTAATTTATATATTTTTTTTGGGGATGTTTACATTTTAATTAATATAAAACAGCACTCAAATGTCTTAACGTTTGAAACTTCGTAATTGCTTTATACAGCAAAGTAAGAGAAAAGCTTAAGGGGTTTTTTGTAAAATAAGTTTTGAATGGTCAATTTATGCAAAATATTCAATTCACTTTAATTAGTTTCAAAATTAAAACAATATAAATTTAAATGAGTTCAAATCAAACTCTTTAAAGCTTTATTTGAAACAATTTTAATCATTAGTTTTTAAAATAAATTTTATAATAAAAATTTGCTTTTAAAAAAGCAATCCCAATCTAAAATAATATTTTAATCATAATGTGATCGGAAATTATCTTATAATTTTTATAAGAAAATATGAAAGAAACAAATAAAAAAAATAATTTCAACATGAAATAAAAATATAATATATATTTTTTTCATATTTATAAGTATTTAACGAAACAATCCTAACGAGATCTATTTTTTGACCAACCATCCATTCTTTGTTATTAAATAATCGGGCAATTCTTCATCCCACTCCCCTGCTTCCTCCGAAGCCTACCCTCCCCCGCCTCGTCGGCGCGCCGGCGCCGTGGCACGCATAAAATCAGCTTTTTCTCACGCAGTCTCTATCCGGGCGGGTCGATCGGGCCGAAACGGCGGGCTCGGCTCCCGGGTCATCGGCACACTCTTCGGCCCGCGCCGCGGGCACGTGCGCTTCGCCTTCCAGGTCGACCCGCGGGCAGGCCCAGCCTTCCTCGTCGAACTCGCCATGCCCACCACCTCTCTCGTCAAAGAAATGGCTTCCGGGCTGGTGCGCATCGCGCTCGAGTGCGAGCGTGGAGGCGTGAATAGCGGGCTGAAGTTAGTAGAAGAGCTGACATGGCGGGCTTACTGCAACGGGAAGAAGTGCGGGTACGCGGTGCGGAGGGAGTGCGGGGCGGCGGATTGGCGCGTTTTGCGGGCGGTGGAGCCGGTTTCAATGGGTGCCGGAATGTTGCCGCCGGCGAAGGAAAGCGGCGAGGGGGAGGGGGAGATTATGTACATGAGGGCGAGGTTTGAGAGGGTGGTGGGGTCCAAGGACTCCGAGGCGTTTTACATGATGAATCCCGACGGCAACGGCGGGCCGGAGTTGAGCATTTACTTGCTCAGAGCCTGAGATTGAAGAAGAGAACAATATGAATTGAATTATAATTAGTGGGTCATTAAGGTTAATTAATTTGTATTAGGCAATTAATGGATCCTTTAATCTAATTTATATAATGTTTGTTGGCATTCAATTTTCCCATGGCTTTGTTTTGAAACAGTAAGTACTAAATCAACGGTTTTCATGGCATCATTGTTAAATTTCAGAAGATAATCAGCTGGTTAAGCATTTAGAAAGAAAATGTATATATGAATATATGATTGATGCAGGTCGATTCAAGCCTGACCAGTTCTTTGGCAGGATTAGGCCTCTATTTCCAACAGCGGCGCTGCAAGCACTTCCTGCAGCTTTGGAGGTGGGCCAAATTATTAGGTGCAGTCAACTTTGTCGTTTGGAGTCCAATTAGGACTAGGGGTGTTAATATTTGACGCGATCCAAAAATCCGACTCGAATTTGACCCGAAAATTTTGGGTTAGGGTCAACCCGAACCCGAAACGGGTCGGATTCGGGTTCAACATTTTGACCTGTTTCAAAAATTGGGTCGGGTTTGGGTTAAATCTTTGACCCGAGATTGATTCGATTTTGACTTGAAATTCCTATTTTGGCCCGTTTTTTACCTGAAAAAGAAGAGAGACCCGTTTTTGACCTGAAAAAGAGAGAGATCCGTTTTGACCCGAAAACTAGCAATTTTTTTGTTAGAAGAGGGTCATTCGGATCGTGTTGGTTGACCCGGACCTGAAGCGGGTCGAGTTCGGGTCAAGAAAACTGATCCGTTCTAAAAAATTGGGGTTAATAAGTTGTTCATTATGAATTAGATTGAGCTATATTTTATTTGAAATACCCAAAATCTCACTATAGAAATATTGTTTTCTTTTAAACAATTTATTGAGAAATCATGAGAGAGTGATTTTCGGTGGAATTTAGTTCATTGGTAAAATCCTCTGTAAAAATAATTCTTTGCGGAAAAATCTATTGAAAAGTTATTATGATAGAATTTTCGTTGGAATTCACCATAAATAAAAATATTGAAAATCAAGATACATTGATAAAAAAATTTGTTGATAACATTTTAGAGAAATAATTTAGGGGAAATAAGTGGACGGGTTTTTTTAGACTAAAATTCATAATCATTCCTTGCATTTTAGCATTCACAAAGCGCAATTTAACCTTCATATGCAATTTTAAATACTCGATCTTTATTTCTTATAGATCGTCTCCAAAATAATCAAGATATGAGGCATATGAAAAGTGTGCATCACATGTTCTAAGGAAGCATAATTCATAAATTCTTCATTTTTAAAAAAATTCTTAGATGCTGCTTGGTCTTGATTCCAAAATTTGATTGTTATACTCATTCTATAAAGGAGGTTGAAGAAGTTCATCTCAAGTGTTAAAAATTCTTCCTTTCTAATGTCAATAAATACATCAAAAAGATAACATTTTGTTCTCATCTTTATTGCTTATATGATCCTAATTTAATGGGTCCTTTTTTTATAATGAGCTAAGAATATTTAATTAAATGAATCTATGTTATGTTATGTAGATTTTCAGTTGTGAAATATCTTTTTCATGAAGTGAATTGAATACGTGTTATATTGAGAAAATTAAATTGGGATTACCTCAAATTAATATGATTGTTGTTGGGTAAGTGTCGTATTGAGTCATGACATGATAAGTTGAGAGTGGAATAGTAAAAAAATTGATTGTTGCTACAATTATAGAAGATATATGCAATGGGTCATATCCATGTTCATTAAATATTGTTCAACTTAATGTTCAAAGAAAGTTTTTTGATCTCTAAAATTGATGAGCTAGTAATAATATTGTTATGTGCCAGAACATTCATGACGGTAGATAGATGTAACGTTTAGCGTCCTAGCTTTGTATGAAAATCTAGCATAAACACATATAAGAGCGAGATGTGTAAAAATCATAATAGAGACCATAATCTTTACATGGGAAAATGAGAAAAACTATATGGGACCTCACCTAACTAAATTGACTCCACTAATGCTTGTCATTAATTAAAAATAATGTCTTTCCTCAAGGGAAGACATTTGCACAATGTAGTAAGTATACATCATATGAAGCACATTCTATTGTTGGAGTTAAACGAATGTAGTGACATGAGAGATGCTCTCAACAGAATGTTGGTCTGTTTGTTTGGTTGTTAGGACCATAGTCAGCAGACAATGGAGGTTAGAAGGATCATAGTTGTTAGGCGGCGGAGGATGACGAGACCATAATCATGTGATAGAGATTCATGAGACTATAGTTGGTAGGTGGTAGAGGTTGAAATGACCACAGTTGGCAGGTGACAGAGCTCTAAAGGACCATAGTGAGACGATTGAGGTCAAAGGACTATTGTCGGGTGGTCGGACGACGGTGGACGAAGCAAAGACCCAACTGTACATGGTGGTTGGATAGAGGTTAGATGAAGATGGTTTGGTAGAGGCCAGACAGAGGTGATCAGGGGGACATCCAATTATGATCGGCTAGTCAAAGTTCAATGGTGAAGGTCGAGCAATGATGGTTCACCGACATTGATTCTGTTGGATTCATGCCTTAGAGCTCTCTTGAATCCCTAGCGCATGGTCCAAGCCTCCTCCCCCAAAAGTCTCCCTTCATGTAGAGAGTATGGGTATATTTATAAATTTTGAGAGTGAGATGCTCCATAAATATAGAGAAGATTTGAAGAAAAATTTTCAGTGCTCCAATGGTTGTCTCTTAATTATTGAACTCTTCAATCATAAGAGCATTCATGTAGCATTTAAGTGATATTGGGCTAGTTGCATTCATCTCATTGAACCGCTTGATTTGTCAATAAGCATGTCATATTTGGATATGATTTTGTATTCAATTAAAGCTTTGAAGCTTCTAAATATACTTCGATTCCTTGATTTGGACCCATTTGGGCTCAGATTTTTCCGATTTTGATGTTGTTGGGTTGGTCTTATTGAGACATTTAGTTTGACTTTAAGTTTTTTAAAATTAGAATTTTGATGATCCTAAATTTAATTTTGAAAGTTTTCTATTCAGATATGCATCAAGATTCATACATGATCAAGATGATTTTTGGTAGCATACCAAACATGGATTGAGATTTTCTTGATTTATTTTGGTAGCTGCAGTGATGTTAATAAAGCACTTGATGGACATGGTGGTGATGGTATAATACTACAACTTAATCTATTGGTCATGGTGTTCACCGAACTACTCCCAATACATCTCTTCATTGTGAGCATCATGGACGTAATGTCCAATCATATTGAGGTCAAATTCCTAACTTCCTAAAGTTTTTTTGGCAAAAATATTTACTATATTAGCCAACTTTATTAGCTAGTGATTATTTATGATGGAAAAATATTTTAATTTGAAAATGATGTGGCAGATACATTATTATTAAGATCCTAAATTTGAGCTATAAATCTTCTCTAAAGGATTCTTATCAATACTTTCATCATAATTTTGATTTGTCACCTCTTATTGTGCTGAGTTGTTTGCTCAATTGTAGATCAATGTATTAAATATTAAACTATAGCTATTGAATTGAATATTTTTGTTTTCTTTTTCAACTATAAACTTATGATGTAAGTATATAATTAAATGAAGTTGCAATGATTTTGTGATAAATTTATTATTTATGCAAAATTTATCACCAACAAATGATGGAATTATGGCATATTACAAGCTTATGATGAATTTGTGAAAGAATCTTTAACAAATTTATTATAAATTGGCCAGTTAATTCTATAGCCGAAGAAATATACCCAAAAATTCATTTCAAATCAAAATAACCTCCACCTTTAATCTCAAACTACTTATTTAAAGTGACCCACAAATGACATTTATTAAAGATAGATTTGAACAAAATTCAAACAGGTTCAAAAAGGTTGTGACTATATTTTAATAAGATTCAAATCTTATTGGAACATTTTCGAATAAATCTTGAACATTGCTCAAACAAAATTTAGATAAGTATTAAGCACAATATGAATAGAGTTCAAACATTGTTCACATATAATTGGAATATAAAAAAGTTTCAAACAATAATCAAAGATGGTATAATACCTAAGGTATCAATAACAATGTGCATTCCAAGTACTTTAACACAATAAATTATATTATTGATATCAATATATAATCACAACAACTATAACATAACTTGTTATATGTTACACACAACAAATAATAATCTAACATTTATACCACAGTATAGATGTATTATAATAACTATGACATAGAAGATAATAAGATAGTTATAATATAGTATAAACTAATGGCTATAACATAATAAGTTCAATTTAGTAGTTATATCACATTAAAAGGCAATTGATCGACAGCCACTATTACACGTCAAATAGACTATTATCTATGTAACTCTAGCTCTACACTAGTGCAAATGTCATGTCAAATAATAAATTAATAAGTAAAGTATCATTCCCATGAGGATCAATATTAACCTAAATCTACTCTTGTACTGGTTATGAGAATAATCAAAATTATATTATCAATAGAATTTTAAGGTATGCTAAAGGAAACTATCAATTAAGTATTGAAATTTTACATACTATATATAAATGTCTATGAAGTTATGATAGCTCAAAATTAATCAAGAAAAAGTTAAATTTTTGGAGCTTAAGATTAGTTATTAGCAATAGAAGTAAGAATTATGCATTTTAATTAAGCTAACAAAAATGTTCTATATACCATCTTTTTATATGCAAAAAAGATTTTTATTGGTTGCTCTAGCATAATGATAAGATAAAAAAAAAAAGGAAGCATGGGTCGACTAGCCTACAAGACATATTTAAAGACATTAGGAAGTCAGCCAAGCGACCCCTCTAGATTGGTGAGTGTATGGGTCGAGTTGACCACTGCTTGGGGCAGTCAAAATTATAATAGGAGGGACCATAATAAGCAGAATTGAGCTTTTAATGTTGGAGCATTGGTAATTTCCTCCATACTGGGGGCTCAGTTTCACACACTGAGTACATGTGATGTTTTGGTAAGAATTTTATAAATTTTAATAATTTATTTAATTATGAATGCTAATGTAAGTATATTGTAAAGAGAGCTGTTAGGTGGAAAACCATTAGCTATTGATCGTTGCATAGTTTATACCCACAAGTAGTAGGAGGACCAGTAATGAGTGTATGAGAGAGCGAGGAGGGCCTATGTGAGTATATAAATTTTACATTTAAGTGCCATGTATAAACTGATTTATCTTATGTTAACTTTTATGACAAGAGTATACACGGCTTCAAGAGAGCCAGTTATAGCAGGTGAGAAATTCTCTAGGGGATCTGCAGATTATTTTAACTACTGCACTTAGTCGTAAGCGAGAGGAGTAATGTAGAAAGGATGGGTTTATATATTTGACTCGCAAGCCAAGCGTACAAGGGGTAGAACTCCAGTGCTCCAGCTTTTTAGGAAGCATCCAGGAGAGTTTATTTAGCCAACAGGTGGCTGCCCTTACAACAGAGCTAGATCAAGTCCGAAAATCACAAGCTGATACGCAGATGCAGATGTAGCAAAGTCAGATATTAGAGACGAAGCAGAGAATGAGTGATCAGTTCAATGAAAGCAACACATATCGACAGAGGAGGAGAATGATTAAACAAATTATGAGTATACTATATGTTATTACATAAAGTATTATTAATATGTGTTTGTAGATTTATGTTGTGTTTTTATTGCATAACAAATTTGATCTTTGTTTTAGAACTTTTTGATAATTATATAATATATTTTTTGAACAAATATCTTATTAATTTATCATAAGTATTTCAGTTCAATGTTAATGTACCGAGGATGATATATGTATATTTTGATTGTATGATTGTAGATTATTGTGTTGTACAATAATTAAGAGAAAGTGTTTTTTTTTGTTTCTATAGAAGCCCTACAGAATGAATTTGCCTTGCCTATAAGATATACACTATAGTGTATGAGGGGTCAAAGTCATATAGCATCATTGATTGCATAGAAAGTGTGATATCTCATATCATTCAAATTATTTTACTCTAGCTAATTAGAAAGTATATGAATTATGCACTAGCTTGGGACTTAAAAAAGATTTTTCTCCTCTCTAATTAAATAAATAAGGGCTTCTTTAAGTCATTTGAAGGAGCCATTTCTATTTGCCTTATTATAAATATTTGGAACGGGAGTATTTACTTGTTGCCACTCCAAAGGGAGAGCTTGACGGCGTAATTAATCTTTCGGCAAAACCTAGCGAAGCCACCCACCGACATCGGACCCGCACTTGCTTTGTCTCACCAGAGAGGCGAGGCCGTAATAGAAGTGATTCGAATCTGGAATGAAGGATTTCGAATCATGCTCGTCTACCAATCACCATAAGCCTAAGTGGGTTAATAATTCTTTTTTGAAAATTAATATAAAAATCCTACAAGTGGGCCAGTTAGAGTAGCTGTAGTCAGATTTGTCATCCCAAGGCAATTGCTGGAATAACTCAGAAGAAAGAGCGAGAGCAAAGAAGACGCAGAGCTGAGGCCGGATTTGTCGTGCTCAGCTCCGACCAATAAATCTACAGCGATTCAACATCCACCACCTCGTTCAAAGATATTGCACGGCTTTTCATACTCCAAACTCCTCAAGCAGGACCCAAATGTGGGACCAGCATTTCACTTCGGCTGGATTGGCTTTGAAATGATGTGTCCTTCCTGCGTGCAGGAAATTATAGAACTAATTTATAATTAATTCAAAAATAAAATTAATTTTTTTTGTTTTATATATAAATTTTGAAAATATTTAAGGCTGAATCTCTTCTTCTCTAAAAAGTTTATTTGGTTTGATAAAAATGAGTATAAATATTTCAAATATAATCATTTTAGAAAATTTTAATATTTAGTTTGATGAAAAAAATAAGTAAAATTTTGATAAATTCTAAAGAAACTATTTAGTTCACTTTTGACGTTTTTATAACTTATCAATTTTTAACTATTATGTCTTAGAATTTAATGGAATGATTAAAATTATTTAATCCTATAATTAATTTACTCATCATCTAATTATTAACAACCAGAGCTACTAATATCCAAAACATAGAGGTAGGAAACAAATTTCCATTTGTTCAAAACATAAATACATAATTCAATCAACTTTCGGCTCTATGCTTCTGAATAAATAAAACTGGATTGCTAAAAAAAAATTAGTACCTCAATACTAGGACACAGAAGCCTGCTTCTACAATCTTCTATTCAATCAGGCTCTTTCCTTTATCTGAAATATTTAAGGAAAAAAACATTGAGCTCAAAGCTTAGTAGACTCGATCTTTTATCCCTTGTAGATATAAATATCCAATTTAAGCATTGAAAAGCAATTAATTAAAAAAAATATTAAGACTTGCATGTTTATCTAATTCCAGAGCTAGCACTTATACCTTCAAAACCATATAACAACCTGTATAGAAATTTTTGGATGTAGTACAAAATATTTATTCTCAAAGGTTCACTTGCATATCACTTTTACTTTCACATTCCCAAACATAATTCATATAGAAGCTCAGAATTTGCTAATGCACATTTCAAATTATTTCTCAACTTAAATCATTAAAATATTAACATACGAAATATAATGCTTATAATGCACATATCTCAATGTATACTTATAACATTCACTTCCACTTATAATCTCCCTTTACCTCCCAAACATGCACATAGCGAGTGAGGCCAAAATCTCTCTCACATCTATATTAGACAGATAGGGCAAAAAGAGTACTTATAGTATTACTTAATCTCCCACACCTGCTTTCATCAATTGAGGCCAGAATCCCTCCCATATATGCATCAAATAGAAAAGGCCAGAAGAATACAATCAAGGCCATCGCAACATATCAGAGATTGCATTTTTCTCTATCAGAACAAAACTTCTTTAATGCCATGAAGTGCAAAGTGCAAATGCAAATGCAATGCAATAGTACTTAATTTAAATATCCAATACATTATTCAGATGATGTAAGAATTGCTAGTAAAAAGTCATATTGCATGTAAAATAAGATACTCATTAACATTTTACTTTTTAATTTCTTACTTCAGAGGAGCATTCACATAAATATTTCATGACTTTTATATAACTATTGCTTTTGCTAGAAAAGCCTCAATTCGATAATATATCAAAATTTTGTATGAAAAAAAAATTAACAGTTAAAACCCAATTTTATAGCCAAAATATTCATAATAAAGAGTACAATAACATACTAAAAATAATGCAGTTAAAACTTCGTAAAACCTATGAAAAATATATTTTTGTTCATAAATTTTAATAAACATACTAGAATTAAAATCAAATATAAAGATTTAGGAGTATAACTCAGGCTCTATAATTATTTGGACATGCCCAACGAATGAATCCTAGAATTTGTCCTTCAAGTCTATCTCCTTACCTTTCTCTTTCCTCTTCTCCTGCTCCTTCTCCTCCTCTCTTCTTGAGATATTCATCATTTGAAATTCAAGTAATTCTTCATGAATGATCATTAATTTTGAGTTAATAGTAATTATAAGGATTAAAATATTGAACGGGACATAAATAACTAAGGCTTGGGGTATGAGGAGTGAAGAATCAAGTTTTGAATTTTTTCCTTTAGAGGTGTTGTGGTGTCGGTCTTGGTGGCGCCCCAACATGAAGCTCTCAATAAAATTGAAAAAAAAAAAGTTTTGATAGAGCTTTGTGGTGATGTATAGCATCACAATGGTGCTGGATCGAGACTTGAAAAATTTTGGGAGAATTTGTAAGATTCTTTATGGGTGTTTGTGGCATTAAAAACTCAGACGTAGTGATACTAGGCTCAATTAGTGTTTTTTAAACCTTAAAAATATATTGATCTTACTTTTTTATCTTGTCAGAGAAGAAGAGAGGGAAAGGGAAGGCAATAGAACGAAAAGGAAGGGTTTTGAAGGCCAAACACCAAAAATCATCCATTTAGCTAGTTAGGAAAATTATCGTGCTTGAGGTAGGCAACCCTATTTCTGAGTTTAATTCTCAAGTGTTAATTAAGAAATATTCTTTTAAATCTATTATTCCTGAGTTTGAGAAATGTTTCACCTTATTACTTTTAATATATTGTTATATTCTCTATTCTAAAAAAATTGATTGTATGAATGTAAAATTTTACTAGTATGTTCTTTATGTATGAAATTCTAACAATTCTGGAAAATGTTGACAATTATGGAAAATATTGTTGAAAAAGTATGTAAGTTTAATATTTTACATAATCTCTATACAATTGGTAAGATTCTGAGAACTTTGTATTGGCACTTAAAATATGGGGTTTTATAAAATTGATATTTATTTTCTAATTACTTTAAATTCTTCATTTACATATTACATTTGCATTATCATGCATTTATAACATTCTATAGCTCTGTTTTGGAAAATAAATATACTCTTAAATTCTTTGTTTAGGCCCAAGGTGTATATACCTCTATTTTGGATTACTTTGCTAGATTCTTGCTCTGAATTAACTCTACATTATAATATACTCTACTTTATGTTGGCCTTGCTCTGCCCTTGTATTTAGTAGGTGGGAGGTAGAATTTGGGAGTTATAAGGGTCATTAATGCATGCCCATTCCTTCATTCACTTTCATATGTGAACTAATATATCTAAATTATAAAGTAAGTTATACTTTTATCATTTTATTTATTTTATATTAAACTGTGAATTGAACTTTATTAAGAGAGGGGAAGGGTAGCCTTTTGAGTTCATACTCACTCTGTTGTTTATAATATTTTAAGCAAGGGTAAGATGTTCGCTGACTAGATTGAGTTTGATAGAAAGAAAAAAAATGATTTTTAAAGGGACACTTAATTTTATAGTTTAGATTGTATTTTTCTTGTTTTATTATAATCATGTAATTTGGACTATTATGATTTAATTATTTTGAAAGAAATATTATATATATACTCTTTGGATGTAGATTATATATGATTTGGGATCACTAGTTGGATCTGGTGAAATGATAAATTATAAGAAAATTAGCAAGTAAATAAGAAAAGTATGTTTAAATTCCTTATTTAAATCTTCGAGTATTATAGAGTGGAATCAGAGCATTGGTTTGGAGAAATTTAATATGTACCAGGGCTATAGGAAATGATTTATAATGATGAAGTAAGAGTTATTATGGTCCATAGTATAGTAGAAGTTATACATCATATTTAATGATGCAATTTGTTGAGCTGATAGTGCAGTTGATGGGAGAATCCTGAAGTAGAATGTTAGATGGGAAGGGGGATGATATAGACTATCATTTGTATATATTTTTGAGATTAAAACTCCACGATTTCAAAGAGCTGTAGAACCTTAGGTTGCAGAGGATTGGTTGTTAAGGTTGGAGAAATCATTTGATAGTATGCAGTGTCATGATGTAAGAAGCGTGCCCTTAAAAGTTTTCTTCTAGATGGAGAAGCTAAGCACTAGTGGGTAGGCTAGTTGAGATGGAAATTTATAGGAAGAGATAATGATTAGATTTGTTTGGGAAGAGTTCATGGAGACATTTAGAGATTAGTTTGTCCCACCATTTGTATGACATCTGATGAAATATTAAATTTTTAGGCTAATTTAAGGAAGAGAAATTGTAATATAGTATGAAACATAATTTATAGCCTTAGCTTGACATAACCCTTAGTTTATTAATATGATGGGGGAGAAATTCTATCATTTTTAAAAAGGGCTAAGGGGTATTCTAAGGCATCCGCTTGTGCCATTTCATATTTGAGATTTATCTGAGCTGGTTGAGCGAGCTAGATTCGTGGAGAATAATTTGATAGCTACACAGTAGAGATGGGATACTAGTAGGAATTTGGAGGAGAGCCGTTTAGGAATGGAGTTAGTGAGAAGATACCCATGTTTGGTGGTAGTGGAAAATCTTGGAAGGAGAGTCCTGTAATTTTTATAAGTGCAGACAGATCGATGTCTATTAGCAACATCCCAATATGTGGCTACTGGGGTAAAAGGCACTCAGGTAGGTGCTTTAACTATACAAGTCAATATTTTCATTGTGGCCAATCTGGCCACTAGATAGCTCAGTGCCCCCCACCTAGAGATATAAGTGAGGGATTGGCGATGCATTGTGGGAACCAATTCAGTGGGAGGCTGTCAGGAATGCAACAGGAGTCTACATAAGTTGGTAATACCCGTACAGTTTAGCCCAGAGTTTATAGTCTGACTCAGCATGAGGCAAAGAAGTCTCCATACATGGTAACATGTATGGATTATATTTCTAAATGTCCTTGTAGAACTCTTTTTTACTATAGTTTTAGTCATTCTTTTATGGTTGAGCCTATTCTAGATAATTTAAATTTATCATTTATTTTGTTATATAATGTGTTGTCTTTTATATTACCAATGGGAGATTTGATGTTTGCAAATAAGGTTTATTTGTTGACATTGAGATTTCTAATAAAACGTTAGCATCAACATTGATTATATTATCCCTAAAAGAATTTGATATTATAGTTGGAATGGATTGGTTGAGAAGATATCATGCACAAATTGATTGTAGCAAGAAGAAAGTGAGACTATGCATAAATAGGAAAGTGTTCTATTTTTGGGTATTCAAAGTGTTTTAACTTCTCTGATTTATGTATTATAAATGGATAAGGCCTAAAGAAAAGGGACCATGTATTTTCGACTTATGTGAGAGACTTGGGTTAACCTATTAAGAGCATTGATAGTGTCCATGAGGTGAAAGATTTTCTTGATGTCTTTTCCAAAGAGTAATTTGGGTTACCTCCAGAGAAATAAGTAGAGTTCTATATTGAAGTGATGTCATGTACAACTATGATAGCGAAAACTTTTTATAGAATGGGCTAAGAGAGTTACAAGAATTAAAGTTTTATTTCAAGAATTGTTAGATAAAGGATTCATCAGGATGAATGCACCTATTTTATTTGTGAGAAGAAGGATGGATATTTGAGAATATACATTCATTATCAAGAGATGAATAAGATAACGACGAAGAACAAATATCTTTTGTCTAGGATAGATATTTTATTTAGCCAATTAGAAGGTGTAGTTATATTTTCTAAGATTGATTTGAGATCAAGTTATCACTAATTAAGGGTAAATGATGAAGATGCAGTGAAGACAACATTCAGTATCAGACATGAGCAGTATGAATTTCTGGTGATGTCTGTTACTGATAAATGCTCTGTCATTATTTATGGATTTGACACATAGGGTGTTTAGAGAGTATATGGATCAATTTATTATTATGCTCATTGGTGATATCATGGTGTATTCCAAATCTGATAAGGAATATGCAGTCCATCTGAAATTAACTTTAGCAATATTGAGGCAATAAAGATTGTATGATAAGTTTTCAAAATATGAGTTATAGTTTGCTTTTGTAGCATTTCTAGGGTATGTAGTAAGCAAGGAAGGAATTATTATAGTTCTCTAGAAGTTGCAGGCTATGGTGGATACAAGTCAATCTTGTCAGTTGGAGTTATCTTTCAAATGATAGTCCAACCTTCATTACAAGATATAATTAATGAAACTCATAAAGCATATGGAAAATATTTAGTTTTGGTTGATCAAATTTAGTTTGGGAAGAGGTTTGGGCTTTAAGTATATAATCAAGGATAATTTTTTATGGTAAAGGTTGAGGGTTCTGGATAGTGGTGATCTGAGGAGAGAGATTCTACATGATGCCTATTATGCTGGATACATTAGTCATTCAAGTAGCAAAAAGATGTATCATGATCTAAAGTGCATTTTTTGATGGCCTAGATTAAACTGAGAAGTAGGAGAATTTTTCTCCATTTATGAAACATGCCAAATGGTGAAGGATGAGCATTAGAGATCTAGTGGACTATTACAGTCATCGTTGATCCCTGAGTGGAAATGGGAAAAAATTATCATTAATTTTATTATAGGTTTTTTCAGATCTAGGCAAGATTATGATGCAATGTGGATTATCATGGATAGGTTAAAAAAGTTTGGCCATTTTCTGTTGATAAGGTGGACTAACTCTATAGACAGGTTGGTTAAGTTGTACGTGAAGAAAATCATTAGGTTCCATAAAATTCCTAAGGTTATTATTTTTTACTGTGATGGATGGTTCACTTCGATGTTGCAGAAAAGTATTCAGGAGGGTCTGCGAATAAAGTTAAATTTTAATACAACCTTTCATCACTAGATGAACGGGCACTCTAAGAGAGTGATTAATATTTTAGAACATCTATTGAGGCTCTATTTTTTTATTTTGCTGGAAGCTGGGAAGATCATATTACTTTGATTGAGTTCTCTTACAATAAAAATTTCCAAATAAGTATTGGTATGGCTTCGTAAGAAACTTTGTATAAGAGAAGGTGTAGAACACCATTGTCTTTGACTGAAATAAAAGAAAGCAAATTGATAGGTTACAAGCTAGTGGACAATACCACCGAAAATATTTGACTAATTAAGAAGAGGTTAGAAGCAATTCATGATAGGAAGAAGAAGTAATTTATCTAAAGAATAAATTTATTGAATTTCTAACATGTGATTTTATCTATTTGAAAGTCGGTCCCATGAAGGCAATAAGCATATTTGGAAAGGATAATAAGTTGAGTCTTAGATATATAAGACTATTTAAAGTTATTAAAATGATAGGAAAATTTGCTTATAGATTATCTATGTCATATGATATGACTGATATCTATAATATATTTTATATGTCAATATTAAGAAAATGGGAATTTGATATTGGACAAAAAGTTCTTGAATTAGAAGTAGAAGTGCAACCTAATTTGACCTACAAGGAGGAACATGAGCATATTCTAGCTTTTGATGTTAAGCAGCTAAGAAATATGCAGATTCTTCTAATGGTCAAAGTCTAAAGGAAGCATTGGACAGAAAGGGAAATAACATGGAAGAAGGAAGATGAGTTTAGGTGCCAGTATCCAAATTTGTTATGATTGAAATTTCGAGGATGACATTTTCTCTAAAGATGAGAGGATATGATATTATTCATCTGAAATTCATGTAATCTCCTTCATTAGTGATCATTAATTTTGAATTAATAATTATTATAAGTATTAAAATGCTAAATGGGATAGAAATAATTAGAGCTTGGCCAAGCGTTGAAAAGCACTGTTATGGCACTGGGCCAAGCTCTATAAGTTTCTAAGAGAATTTGGAAGATTCTCTATCGGTGTTGTAGTGTTGGGAATTTAGACGCCACAACGCTAGGCCAAATTATTACCTTTTAAATATTAAAAAATATACTGATCCATTTGCATAAACTCATTACATCTTAAGCTTGACAAGGAAGAAGAGAGGGAAAAAGAAGGAAAGAAAACAAAAATGGAAGGGTTTTGAAGGCCAAACACTAGAAATTATCCATTCCGCTAGTTGGGAAAATTATCAGGCTCGAAGTAGGAAAACCTATTTTTTATTTTAATTCATAAGTGTTTATGAAGAGATATGTTTTTACATGTGTTTTTCTTGAGTTTGAGAAAAGTTTCATCATATAATTTTTAATTTATTGTTAAATTCTCTATTCTAGACAATTTGACTATAAGAATATAAAATTTCACCAGTCGGTTTATTATGTATAAAATTATGACGATTCTTGAAAATGGTGGCATTTCTAAAGCTTAGTATAGCTGACGAAGTATGTTAATTTAATATTTTACATAATCTCTATAAAATTGATAAGATTATGAGAACTTTGTATACACCCTTAAAATGTGAGGGTTTTTATAGAAATTGATATTTAATTTCTAACTGCTTTGAATTCTTTAGTTGCATATTTTATTTGCATTATCATCCATTTCATGACATTCTAGAGCTTTGTTGTGAAAAAGAAGTATACTCTGAAATTTTCTGTTTGGGTCCAATATGAATATTTCTCTATTTTGGATTACTCTGCCCGATCCTAGCTCTGAATTGAGTTTATATTAGAATATACTCTGCTTTGCACCTGTCTTTTGTAGTTAGGAGGTAAAATTTAAGAGTTATAAGGGGCATTAATGTATGTGCATTCCTACATTCACTTTCATATGTGAAGTAGTATACTCAAACTATAAAGTAAATTACACTTTTATTATTTTATTTATTTTCATATTAAGTTTTCAATTGAACTTTTTTAAGGGGTTGTAGGGCGGCCTATTGAGTTTCATGCTCACCCTATTATTTATTATATTTTAGGACAGGGTAAGAGTTCTATTGAGTAGACTGAGTTTGATAGAAAGCAAAAAGTTTGATTTTCAAAGATACACATAATTTTATAGTATAGATTAGGGATGTAAGTGGCCGAGCCGACTCATGAGCTGGTTTGAGCTCCACTCATTAGCGAGCTCACGAGCCGAGCTTATTGAGCCACAAGCTCGAGCTTAAGCTCAAATTTGAGCTCATTTATTAAATGAGCTCGAGTTCGAGTTTGATGAGGCTCGACTCTCGAGTTGGCTCGATTAAGTAATATTTAGGTTAAAAAATAATTTATTTATTAATTTATACAATTTCAAAGTAACTTTATAGATCATGTCTTTAAAATATTTGAAAAGTTATTATTTAAAAAAAAAAACTTTACTATATCAGCGGTGTTTCACTAGTAAAAAAAAAAATTGTCTCTACGCTACCGCAGAAGTGATGTAAATCCCTATCCCGCCCGCTCCGCAAATCCCACATGCGAGCATGTTGGAGCTCAAAACTCGCTCGAACAAGGAAGGCGTGCGACGCGGACAACGTGGACGACTTGCTTGGTCATGGAAGGTGGACTGGACCTTCGAGGCTCGCGTGTCGGCTCGAGCTAGTTTATAGTGGAACGAGCTCAAGTCCAAGCTTTACTTTTGAGCTCGACTCAAGCTCGAGCTCGAGTTAGCTTTTTGACTGACGAGCCGAGCACGATAGTGCCATTACTGACTCGACTCGACTCGACTCGTTTATAACCCTACTTTAGATTGCATTTTTATTGTTTTTTGCAATCATGCAATCTAGACTATTGTGATTTAATTATTTTTAAAGAAACATTATGTACATACTCTTTGGATGTGTATTCTATATGATTTGAAATGATTACTTTGCTCTGATGAAATAATAAATTACAAAAAATAGCAAGTAAATAAGAAAGGTAAGTTTAAATTCCTCCTTTAGATATTGGAGTGTTACACTTATTCAATAAATAACTGGGGTAAAATGGAATGGTCAAATGGTTTAAAAAAATTTAATATTATATTTTTACTATTTTCATATGTAGAATCTAACTTCCCAACACTGCAACACTCCTAGAGAATCTTATATATGCACCCAGAAAATGCTCACGTGAGATCCGATGCCATAGCGCTTACCCAACCCTATTTTTCTAACAATTTTTTCTGAGAGTTTAACGTTGAGGCATCGTATACCCTTTCGTCGCGGCGATCGACCACATAACAAATTTCCAAACCATGGATTTTTTACACTTTTCTAACCCAAACCTAACTTATTTTCTACTTAATTCAATATTGTAAGACTCATAATTACTAATTAGCTTAAAATTAATGATCATTAATAGAAGATTACATGAATTGGAACAAAATTCTAAATACACTGTAAACTAACATCACTCTCACCATTGGCCATGCACTATCACTTCTTTTTTTTTTTGGACATTTAGGTCATTTAAGGCAAACTCACACACACAACGCATACACATAGACTCGAACCCTGGACCTCTTAGTTGGAAGCCTAAGCTCTCAACCAATAGGCCAAGGAGAGTTGTGTTATTTTTACTATTTTCATATGTAGAATCTAACTTCCCAACACTGCAACACTCATAGAGAATCTTATATATTCACCCAGAAAATGCTCACGTGAGATGTGATGCCATAGCGCTTACCCAACCCTATTTTTCTACCAATTTTTTCTGAGAGTTTAACGCCGAGGCATCATATACCCTTTCGTCGCGGCGACCATATAACAAATTTCCAAACCATGGATTTTTTACACTTTTCAAACCCAAACCTAACTTATTTTCTACTTCATTCAATATTGTAAGACTCATAATTACTAATTAGCTTAAAATTAATGATCATTAATAGATGATTACATGAATTGGAACAGAATTCTAAATACACTTTTTTTTGGACATTTAGGTCATTTAAGGCAAACTCACACTCACAACG